>NC_081416.1:82122545-82422545 GCF_949786415.1 Peromyscus eremicus | reverse complement strand
AACTTGTCCTGAAATTCTTTTCTTCAGCACTTGGTTTCACCTGACCAGAGACTCCTGAAAAGAACCTCTCTGGATGCTACAGGGCTGTAGCTACTGCTCCTGCTGCCATTGGCTGTTACAGACTTTATAAAAACAAAAACAAAAATAAAAATATAAATAAATAAATAAATAAATAAATAAATAAATAAATTGAAATCCTACCGGGCAGTGGTCGTGGTGGTAGTGGCGGTGCACACCTTTTTAATCCCAGCACTTGGGAGGCAGAGGCAGGCAGATTTCTGTGAGTTCAAGGCCAGCCTGGTCTACAAATCGAGATCCAGGACAGCCAGAGCTGTTACACAGATAAACCCTTTATCAAAAAACCAAAGAGGAGGAGAAGGAATCCTAATTATCATACACTGCTTGAGTTCTATGAATCGTGCTAGCATAATGTGAAACCTGACAGGGGAGTGGCTGTGGGAACCCCAAGTTAGGATAACTTGGGAATACCCACAGCTAGCATCTAAGTGGCACAATCTTGTAAGACTGAATCATTGGCATGTGGGGTCTGTGCTAATTCCAGACAGTATCAGAGCTGAGTTGCTGGACACTCAGTTACTGCCAGAAAACTGTTGGAACAATGTAGTTAGTAACCTCAGAAACAGATGCACACATTAAAACCAACTTCACCAAAGCTCACAAGACACTTTACTGCTTGATGTAATCACAGAATCTATGCCTGTCACCAGTTCAAGAGTACTGTTTGCCATTTTCAACACTAGGAAATCAGGTCCTTCAGTCAGATGCACAAGTATCCTGTAGAATAAAAATCTTTCAGAAGAAAAACTAGGGCTGGAAATATGGCTCAGTAGTTTAAGAGCATATACTGTTCTTCCACAGTACCTAAGTTCATTTCCAACACCCACACTGGGCTACTCACAACTGCCTGTAACTCCAGCTCCAGGGATGCTCTCTTCACGCACGCATACACACACACACAAATACAATTACACAAACACACATATAAAAATGAAAATAAACCATAGGGGTGAAAACACTAAAGAACTATTTGGACCTGCCAAAGAAAACACAGGTGTTGTAGAAATACAGAGTTTAAAATGATTTTCTTCAATAGCTTTGGCTGTTATTTCACATTTGTAGTTATTCCCAAAAGAAGGTCAGTCAGGAGTTATCTCAAGCATTCACAAGTAACTGTTGCCACCTCCAGAGCAATGTTGTTAAATAACAATAACCACCACCTAGTGTCTTCTTCATTATGCACTTTATCCAGACTAACGAGCCCAAGGACATTATTATGTTTCTCATCTCACCAGCTTCTGATTTGTGAATTCAAGTTTTAAATAATAAAAATCTTTTTAAAAAATATATCAAGTCCTAAATGACAAAAAGAAAAAAAATAGTGGAAAAAAATGACTCCAGCAGCCATAAGCAGCCCATCACAAATGCCCAATCAACTGCAAAGACTAATATAGTCACACCATCCACTGCATCCCTACATTCTTCTCCACAGCAGAAACACATGTTCTCATGGAGATCAGGTCTCCAGCCCTCCTGGTGAGTGATGCTCCCTGGAGTTAGACAGGTCTCTTCCCCACTATCCATACCCTTTCCAGGATACCCCCACTTACAACTCTGGCTACTTCACCCACCTCAACTGAACTACTCAATGAAAGTTAGGAAGCCCAAAGTAGAATTCTTCCCATGAGCATGAGCCTTTCAGCGACAGTTTTGAGCAAATGATTATTAGGTAAGTGACTAGTTATTTCAAAAAACTGATTTACAAAGACAAAAGAACCATGAAAATATTTTTAAAAATTAGGAGAGATGGCTTAGAGGTTAAGAGCACCAACTGCTCTTCCAGAGGTCCTGAGTTCAATTCTCAGCACCCACATGGTGGCTCACAACCATCTGTAATGAGATCTGGCTCCCTGTTCTGTATACATAATAAATAAATAAATCTTTAAAAAAAAATTAATAGAGCTTTCACCATATAACTCACCACTCCTGAAACCACCACCACAGTTAGGAAAAACTGTCTCTTTAAAGGGCCTAAGAGTATTATCATATCCCTGGTCCTGCCTCCTAGGACCTATGCTGCTAGTCTTAGCATCTTCTCTGAGGTGTCCTGACTTTCTCCTCTTGTTTAAACAGTACCCAGTGGATATAAAGCAAATGTGAAGGAGTAGAGGTGTGTTTGGTTTTTGTGATAAGATTTCACATAGCCCAGGCTGGCCTCAAAAGCTCTTTGTAGCTGAGGATGACCCTGAACTTCTGATCCTCCTGCCTCCACCTAAGTTGAGTACTGAAGAGTACAGAACTACAAGTGTGGGACATGAAGCCAGTACAGATGTTTTTGTTTTGTTTGAAACAGAGTCATGCTATAGAGCTCTGCCTCCAAGCTGGATCAAACTTGTAACAATGCTGCCTCAGCCCCCTGAGCATGGGGACTACAAGTGTGTGATACTATGTCTGGCTAAAGCAAATATCGAGCTGAAGCCAGCACTTCTTAACAAGAAATAATGGCTTGTGTAAATACTATGACTATTTACATTAAACTGCTGTCAGTAAGGATGCTTGGGCTTTCCTACTTGGATTCTATAGCAGGTCACTAGGAATACAACCATATACAATTCAGCATTTTGCACAGCTATTACTAAACCACACCCACTAGTTATCTAAGAGCTTAGAAGTAAGGCATGGTGATACCATACAATTCCAACATCACTTAGGAGGATGAGAGAGGAGATCTTTGAGTTTGAGGCCAGCCTGGGCTACATATGAAGACCCTGTCTCAGAAAACTGAAAGAAGTCGGGGTGCTGAAGTCTCCACTCCCACTTGAATATAATTTGGTACCTTCAGAAAACACTCTGGGGAAACTCCAGCTTTCCATTTACACATCCACACCCTCTGCTACAGTAGGGTACTCTCATTTCACTACTGAATCCTGCTTCATATATGCCACATTATAAGGCATTCTTGAAGAAAGAGTTAAGAATTGGTAACAAGAGGCTGGAGAGTTGGCTCAATGGTTGAGAGCACTTGGTTCTCTTGCAGAGGACCCAGCACCCATATAATGGCTCACAATGGGCTGAAACTCCAATCCCAGGAGATCTGACAACATCTTCTGGCCTCCTCAGACACAAGGCATGGAGGTAGTACACATACACACATGTAGGCAAGACACTCATATGCATAAAATAATAAATCTTAAAAAAAAAAAAGAATTGGTAACAAAATGCTTAGAACGTAGGAATACAGAAGACCAACTATCAAGAATTTAATTAGACTCAAATTCTACTAAATGCCTATAAGGACCTAAAAGAAACTGTGAAGCCAACTAAGACCAGAGTGAGTGAATTCTGCTTCCCATTCCTTGCTCTAATTTTCTCAATTTCTGTTTTCCAACTAAAATCATTGCTTTTCACTTATTTCATCCTCAGACCATGAAATCACATATGGAAGCCCAACAGTCTCATAGGAACTTCTTGTAAAATGAAACTTTAGGGCAAGGAAAAAAAAAGAGCAAAATGCCCACATGCTCCTGCTCCAGGGGGTTTCCTCAAACCTCAGCTAGGGAAAAAAAAGCAGGGAGGGGCATTGTGGTGGCCAGGTGGTGCATGCTTTTTTTAATCTCAGTATTCAGGAGGCAGGAGGCAAAAGCGGGCATATAGATCCCTGTAAGTTCCAGGACAGCCTGGGCTGCACAGAGATCCAGGCCAAGCCAGAGCTATACCAGATACTCTAAGGTTTTGCAGGGGTCTGACTTTTTCTTTCATCTTCCCAGACTAGATGAAGTAGAATTAACTGCATTCAATACAGTAAATGCTCTGACTACTCATCAAGGGGCAGATCTCTCCAACACACTGTCTCCTGGATTGACAGGCAGAAAGACCAACAAGGGCTACAAGATGCTAAATAGCCCCTGAAAATGAAGTCCTGCCCTCCTGCAGAGGGCTATCAGAGATCTGCCAGTCATCAGAGCTGGTCTAGATCTAACAGTCTCAGTGACAGCATTATTTCCAGTCAACAGGTCCTGAGGTTGAATGCTTCAGCAATGTGCAGCAGGACAGAAAGGGAACATGATGATGCTTACCAATGATGCTTACAATGCTGTAGGCTCCTATGCTATCTATCTCTCAGCTCCAAACCCAACAATTCAACTCACAACTTAAAGATGTGGACAAGGCCAAACTCTCAAGGAAGTAGAAGTCATCATCCACATGTTCCAATGTATGGTGTTTAAATAAGGTCTCATTTGCATATATCTTACAGACTGGACATTTTTCCCTCTTTCGGCATAGCATAATTCCAAAGAATCAGTTTGCATCACTTTTTGGTGTTACTCTCACTCAAATCTCCTTTTTGACCCCCAAAGAAATAAAACCTTTCATTGTCAGAAAAAGAAGTACAAGAACTAATGATACTAGATGTGAACTAAGGGACAATCGACTAAAGTCAATCGACCTGGTCTGTCGTGGGAAGAGCTAAGAACACTGTTCCAACATTAGGAAGAACTGATCCTGGTACATTGGTCTGAACATCTGTAAACAGACACAAAGAGTAATTGTAGGTTATCAAGAGTTAGAGAAATGGTAGTCACCACATAATTACCATTGTTTCAATCTGAGTTACTACTTCTTCACCTCAATACAACTGGCAGCCAGTGTACAATTAACTCTCCTCACAACAGAACACGTATCAAGACAGTAGTAAAATCAGATTAACTTTAAGCCATCTAAGGCAATGCAAAACAACTTACTCACAAATTCAAAGGCAAGTGGCACCAGCTGGTTTTCAGGTTTTCGCCTTTCACTGGAATGTGTCTAAAAGCCCCCCAAACCTTAAGAAACAAACTGACTGGCACCATAGGTCAGAAGGCCAACTCAGCTCCAAGACTCCAAATTCACTTAGATTTAGATTCATTTCCCAAACAGAATTACTGGTCAATGTAGGGACTAAGGGCTTCTCCCAGTGTTCACGTCCCCTCCTACCCATCTCTATGCCCTTTCAAAAGGTAGACTCCAACCGAGCGGTAGTGGCGCACAACTTTAAATCCAGCACTTGGGAGGCAGAGGCAGGCGGATCTTTGTGAGGTCGAGGCCAGCCTGGACTACAGAGCAGAGTGAGTTCCAGGAAAGGTGCCAACCAAAGCTACACAGAGAAACCCTGTCTCGAAAAACAACAACAAAAAACAAAAAGGTAGACTCCAAACTGGTTGATGAAATGTCAGCCTAGACAATATTTTCATACTTGAGTTGTAATAAACCATTGAAATGAAAAGAAACAGTAGACTGCTTACTACCAAATGAGCACTGCATGCCGGCAGTAGGACACGGAAGTCACGGGCAAGCTCTTCAACCTGGGCCTAAGTCACAGAGATGTACATGCCTCTCTCATCTGCCACGTCCTAACAGTTCACATTAGTCATTTACTTACAAACGAAGATTTGCTGTTAGCATTCCAATAACAAGCTGTGTACCTTCCTTACCCCAGGACAACACAGAAAGCTCTACCCAAGTTAGTTCTGAGGAGCCACCTGCAGGTAGTATTACAGTACTAGAACCTAAACCAAGTCCACCGTTTCTGATTTGCCTTTACCGAACACCAAAAGGTTTTATTTAGCATTTATAAGACTGAGTTTACTACAGTCTAAGCAACGTTTATGTCTCTCAACTGCCTAGCTCAAAAGACTGATTAACACTCCCGTCACTTTTGTGAAGTTGAGAAGGAAAAAAAAAATACTCTTTCCATTTTAGCCTACTGTGATACAGCTCAAGAGGGCTAAATCAAGGTGACATCTTAAGCCTCTCAAGTGGACAATCTGTCCAAGATAAGGTTAAACTGAAGATGAATGCCCCCAAATGAAGGCAAAAGTACGTTACATCCCTGAGCTATGTATGCCAACCCAAAGATGGTGACACAGTGGGAATGGGCCCCACAATGGTCTTTATCTAACGTGATCCAGAGTGAACTTTTAGCACCAACCTACCTCTCGGAATATTATTACTCACCAGGAGGCCCAGGCAAGAGCGGGAACTATTGCAACACAAATCCTGCCTCCCCACACACACACACACAAAAAAAAAAAAAAAAAAAAAAAATGAAGCTTAGCTCCGGATGGTCATTTGTAGATCAACATATTATTAACACATGCCCAATCCTTCAACCTTGAGTTCACACAGAGATGGAAGAGGTCAATACCAGCACACATTCAGAGTACTTATTATGCAATTTTAAATAGAAGCATATACAGCAAAATATTTTATGGGAACAGGTGTGCCCTCAATTAAACATCCTGCTTATTCCTAAACACATAGCCCAAGTGACCACTGCTGCACCTCTCTACTGCTCTCAGCTGGGTGAACTGCTTTTGTTTTTAATTATAATAGTCCAGCAGAACCTGCAAAAATAATGATAAAGGCCCTAGGAAAGGCAACAGAATTAGCCAAAAAAATAGTTTTTCTATTTCTTCCTCCTCCTTACTCATATTTTGTCTACCTGAATCCCAATTCCACTTCTCTGACCCTACTCCATTCAACCTTTACTCACTAAACTTACACTCCACCCCCACTCTCTTCTCCCCAGTCCCTAGAACTTGCCAAGTTCATTCCAGCAAGTTTCTGCACAAGCTGTTCCCTAAACCTCCAAGAGTCCTCCCTTCATCTCTGCATGGCTGGCTCCTTTTCACTTCAAGTTCTGTTTAAGTGTCACTTAACAGGAAGGTCTCCCTTCACAATTGCATCCCAGTCACACTTTCTATCCCATCACTCACTTCCTTCAGCATTTAATCCAAATCAGATTTGCTTATTTATTATCTCTGTCCCCACCTCCCACTCTGATAAACTCCATGAGAGTGGACCCTTTGCTTGTGTTCATCTTTGTACACCCAGCGTCTGAAACACTGGCTAGTACGGAATAGCCAGTCTTAAATGGATGAATTTTGGACTTTTCATTCAATGGCAAACTAGGTTCCAAATGAATTAAAGTGAGACTAGAGGTAATTCTTTTATTTCTGTAAACCATCTAAACACTATAACTGCACAATCAAGGCATTAAGTATTCTGTTTTATCGGGCCTGAAGGCCCTCAAATATGATGGGACTCTCTTCCCACAATCAGAAGAACATCTGTTATGATAACCCTAGTGATACTACACATCAAATTCAGTGACAGAGCAAAATGTATGCACTTTCTAGACAAAAATTTAGCACTATTTCTTAAAGCATAAAGTTTCTTATAAGACAGTTCCATAATCAACAGTATTTTTTTTTAATGTATCAAGTGCAAAATAAGAATCATTAACACTTTACTGTGAGATCCCTATGAGAGGCTAGAAGAGGCACTACTTACTCGGTGGTTTTTTGTTTTTTAAACAATATAAATATAAACAATAAATCTTTCCAATTATTCTTTCTTTCTTCAAACATTTCCATACCATTATGGATTTGTATTCTGCTAAAAACAAAACTATACATCACACTGTCTCCTATAAGACCACCTATACACAAAGCATTAGTTAAATGAGATAAAAATCAGCACAAGTCCATTGTCACTAAAGACAAGTGTGCCAGACACACAGATCGAGAAGGAGATAAAAGAGCTATTGTCCAATTGTAGAAACAAAAAAAGTAATATGGGGTTTTCTGTTCTCAGAAGTGCATCATGAAGTGTGGGTGGAGAGAAACACAGAAATCCAGAATTAGCCTAACATCAAATCATTTTTGGAAAGAGTTGACAACATGTAAATTCCTCACACATAAAGTATTTAGAGCGAGAGACCTTGATTCCTGGGCTATGATGCCATTTATGAATCCTTGCAAGAGCGCTGGAATTCCAGTATTCATAAAAGAAAATGCTCATTATAATCAGGAGCCAGGCGGCGTTGTGAGGTACTCCCCAATGTGACACAGACCATAACTGAAGTACTACAAGGCTTGCAGTTAGGAGCTGGGATAGAGGCTGAACACAAAATTCAAAAGAGGTAACCAAGGTACCAAGTGCCACAAAGGGGAGAGAGTGACCACGACTGTCACCCAACCACAGAGAATTAAAGTAGACACAGGGGTGTGTATAGGAGAGGATAAGAGGTGGGGATGGAAAAAACAATACATTTGTCACCCCGTCCCACTTCCTAAACAGGATATAGGCAAAGCCTCCAACCCCATTTACCTCAGACACAGATGGTTATCGTTTGTAGCAAAGGTGCATAGAAAGGCCTTCAGGTCTGAGCCCCCTAATTCCAGGGCTGTTAACGATTACAGAGAAGAATGGGGGTGGGGAGGAAAATCAGGGAGGGAGCTGGAGATTCACCCGCCACCTCCCCCTTGGGCTCCTACCCCAAGGCTCTTACCCTGGACTTTCAGTTCAGAGTCTGCAGCCTCTCCCGGGGCATCTACGGCCCCAGGTCCCCAGGCCCGGGATTGAGGGGTGCTGGCGATGGGCAGGCAGGGACAGTAGGTAAGTTTTCTGAGCCCTGCGCTTGACACGCCACAGGCTCCCCTCACAGCCTCTTCTTCCAGAGGGACCAGTCCAGACAAGGCGCTGATTTGCACTCCTCCCCTTCCACCACCACCCCCTTTCTCGAAGGAACCGAACCCCCGCCCCTTCATCTCTCAGTGCTCCCCCCTTTTCCTCAACTCCCTCCCCCCCATCCAAACTCACAGCTGCTCCAGAGGTTCCTCCAGTCAAACCCTTTCTGGAAACGACGGCGGCCCGGCGGGTCCAAACCACCTACCATCCCCGCTTGCGTTTCCAGGCTCCCTATCCCCGCCGCCGCCGCCGCCTTTTCTGCCACCGCGGCCGCCGCCTCCTCCTCATCTGCGGCCCACCGGCGGCGGCCGCCCCGAAGCCCCGCCCCCTCCATCGGCTCCTGCATCATCACTTCCGGTAACCCCGCCGGCCGCCGGCTCCAGGAGGGAGAGAATGGGAGAGGGGCGGGGACGGGAGCGAGGAGGGTGACGTCACGACGTACGCGCGGACGTCCGAAGCCGTCTCCAAGTAAGGGCAAGGAGAGGAGCGGCGGAGGGTGGGCTACGAGGAGCTGGGCCGGGCCATTTTCTAATTGGAAATGGGGGAAGGGGATAACGAAAGGGTGAAGGGAAAGCAGCGGGAGAGGGAGGTTTGTTGAGTGCGGCGAGGAGTGGGCTAGAGCTGGAAGTTTGAGGAGGTTTGAGACGACCTCTGACCTGGGTCTCATGCTTCCACAGCGGTCCGCCCGGTGGTTTGGCCCGGCCTGGCCTACCGGACCTGCTGGATGGAGCTCCTGGCACCGCCTCCTTCCAGCCGGCTCCTGTGGGTGGGGGAAGGCAGGACTGACGCAGAGTGAGTGTAAGGATGGAGACGCCGGCTCCCGTCGCGGGGGACTGGGGAAAGGGGTTGGCTCCCCTGGGGCAGGGATGAGGTGAGGGTGTGGGGTTGCTAGGAGACGCGCCTGTGTGACCCCAGCCTCGCGAGGGCGGCTCGGTGTCCTCGCTGCTGGCCTCGGGAGACCTGCCTAAGGGAAGCGGCACGTGGGCGAGCCCTGGCATGGGACCCTTCAGACTTTTCGAATGTAAATGGAAGGCGACAGGGGCAGTTCTGGGAGGCTGGAGAGGTTCCTGCCTTGAGAGGGGGCCACCCAAACGAACCCGGATGTAGTAGTCAGCCTTCAGGGGACCATGAAGGCTAGTTTCATTACCGATGAGCAAACGAGAAAAAGAAGGAAGCCTTGTTCGTGAACTTCTCATTAATAAGTAAATGGGTGCAGAAGATACAGCTGCCCCCAAGGCTGGATGGAGTGGAAAGAAAGCCTCTCCGGGGTTTAAGAGAGAGGACGGGAGAAGGGAAGAACTGTCTTGGTGGGAAAAAGTGCTAAAGGGATAACGTTGGAAACAAAAGACCGAAGAGATTGAAGGTTTGGAGTTGCAGAAATACAAGGGTTTGGCCTTTGTATTACTACTTCCTGAAGTATAGTGATTGACCAGGCCTTATTTACATTTTTAAAAATTGCTTCTGGATAGAGAAGGTAGTTCAGCCTCTGAAGAGGCTGTTTGCTGGCCGTAGGAGAGGTGACAGCGGTGCTGGAAGAAAATTGGCCCAATATATTGGGGAGCTTGAGCATGCCAGGCTGACTGCTGAGCTGGATATGAAGTGTATGGAAGAGGGTGGAACCAGAGATGTTTTCCTAGAGAAAACAGTTTGGAAAAGAATAGTCTAAGTTCTCTTGAAGGTATGTCAGAAGTCATTTTACAGCCCGAATGAAGATGCCCAGAAATGAAGTAGACAAGTTGGAAGAAAAGTCATGGGTGGAGATAATAAATGTAGACTTTATTCCTAGAGCCAGGAATGGGAGTAGACAGGAAAGTTCACAAATTCCTTAGGTCTCCTCACATGTAAAGACCACCCAGAAGGGGTAGAAGCCAATAGGAAGCTCAACAAGAGTAACACCTCAAAGATGAGGAGGTCCGCTTGATATCCTTAAACAATAGGATCAATCCTCACGATCATCCCATGAAGCCCTGACTTTTATCTTCCTGCTCTCTCAGCTGTCAGTGCTTTGGGACTTGTATACAAGTAGTCTGTGTGCATTACCCGATTTCTTGATATACAAGTAATCTGTGTGCATTACCTGATTCTTGATAAATGTTGGTTTACATGTTTGGCTTCTAAAAAAACTGCTTCCTCTTTGTGTCTCCGTGGCTCCTAATACAGAGACTTGCCCATGGAGTCCAACAGTTTTGCTGTATCTGGGTAGGAACACCTTCTAAGATACCAGCCTTATGTTTTGTTTTCTTGAGATAGGGTTCTCTGTGTAACAGCCCTGGAACTTAACTGTTCCAGCTGTCCTGGAACTTAACTCACTTTGTAGACCAGACTGGCCTCAAAAGAGATCCACAAGATCCAGGACAGGCACCAAAACAACACAGAGAAACACTGTCTCTAAAAAACAAAACAAAACAAAAAAAAAAAAGGATGGATGAGGCAATCCTGTGGGAGGCAACACAGTCAGACATATCCCCTACTCTTACTATTAGGGAGTCTCTCACAAGACCAAGCTACACAACTGTAACATATACAGAAGGCCTAGGTCAGTCCCATGCAGGCTCCCCAGTTGTTGGTTTCAGTCTCTGTGGGCCCATGTTAGTAGGTTCTGTGGGTTTTCTTGTGGTACCCTTGACACCACTGGGTCCTGCAATCTTTCTTCCTCATCTTCTGCAGGTTTCCCTGAACTCCACCTATGTTTGGCTCTGGATCTGCATCTGTTTCCATCAGTTGCTGGGTGAAGCCCCTCTGATGACAGTTGGGCCAGACAGCAATCTATGAGTATAGCAGAATATCCTTAGAGATCATTTCATTGACTTTTTTTTTTTTTTTTTTTTTTTTTTTTTTGTCATTTATGTTTGGTTCTATCCTAGATCTCTGGGGTATCCCACCTCTGGGTCCTAGCCCTCTGGGGGGAGCTTCCTTCAGGGTATGTGTCCCCAGCTGTGCCCGTCTTTAGTTGGTCACTCCCACAGTTTCTGTGCTGTCTTTACCTTAGCACATTTTGTAGGCAGGACAAATTGTAGATCGAAGGGTTAGTGGCTGCGTTGGTGTCCCAGTCTCTCCACTGGAAGTCCTGCCTGGGTACAGGAGATGGCTGGTTCACAGCCTTGGAATTCTTATAAAGGGAGTTTTGTCCCTGCTGCTGCAGATGGCACTACCATTATAGTGAATCTCAATGGAAAGGCTATCAGCAGAATCAGAAGGCCTGGGTTTCATTCTTGGATCTGCAACTAATAGGGTGGCCTTGGAAAAGTTCCTTCTCTTCGAGCTGATAGGGTTGGCCTAGATTAAAAGTTGGAAGCTGGCAAGAGATAATGCCAGCAAGCATATTGTTCAGTCCACACAACATGATTTAAATTCTTTTTTTTTTTTTTAATCTGTTTGCCAGTTGTTAAAACGTGAGCATCAGAATCCAGATTTTTGGCTTTGTTTGAAAAATTGGACAGTCTAACAACACCAGTCTGAAGTTCCTAGAGATCCCTACACAGCAGCAGCCAAAGCCGAAGACTTGCTTGCACTTTGTATGTGGCTTATGTCCCAAGTCAGCCAAAGCATCTCTCCTTACTTCCACTCCCAAACCGACACTCATTTGTAATTGACTTAAGAACTGTGCTATCCATATGTAGCGATTAGTCACATGTAACTAAATTTAAATAACAGTTACTTAGACACATATTCCAGATGTCCAGTAGCTGCATGTGGCTAGTCTCTGCCCTATTGGATAGAACAGACAAAAGAGTATTATCATAGAAAGTTGTTTTGTTCAGTGTTGGATTGAAGTACTGAAGGATTTAAGGACTCTGGGTGGGGGTTGGGGATTTAGCTCAGTGGTAAAGCGCTTGACTAGCAAGCACAAGGCCCTGGGTTCGGTCCTCAGCTAAAAAAAAAAAAAAGACTCTGGGTGCCAATCATTCCTCACAAATAAAACCAGGCAGCCATTGTTCCTGATCTCAGGACAGTCTGGTAAGGAGCTCTTGGGCCCTACATATAAAGTTATTCATTTGATAACTAAAGAGTCCTTGGAGAATGTTCTGAAAACATGGTTCCCAATGCATAATGCTGTTGTCTTTCTAATAGTTGGATGCAGAGTCAGGTGCAAGAGATCTCCAGCTGTGCCCAATGTTGTTGACAAAGCCCATTTGTTTGTTTTGTTTTGTTTCAAGACAGGGTTTCTCTGTGTAGCCTTGGCTGTTCTACAATTTACTCTGTAAAGGCTGGCCTTGAACGCCTGAGTGCTGGGATTAAAGGTGTGCACCACCATGCCCTCCATCCACGAAAGCCTTTTTTGCACATTTCTAATCCAGTTTCTTAGAAGAATGTCACAAAGCAGGAATTTAAGTTAATGTTTGGGCTCTCTGACTTCCCTACTTGCTATGAATTGTTGAAGATACTGGCTGGAGAATTATGAATGAGTCTGTAACATTGACTTGTTCCCAGTCCTCCCATATCTCTCTCACACAGCTGACTTTGGGTAACTGGTTTTAAACATCTCTGGCTAACCATTGTCTTTATTTCTTAAAATATGCTGGCACATGCGTATAATCCCAGCATTCAGGATGAGGCATTCTGGTGAGGAATAATATACCCATTTATTTTGAATTGAGGAACCATAAAATGGATTTCCACTTAGAATTTCTGCCTTGAATAGGAAAGTATAAGTTGACTGGTTGATTGATATATCTCTCTTGCAATTCTGGGTTGGTCTCATGTATGCGTATAATCTTGATGGGTGTTCCAGTGCTGTCATGATACACTAGTGGTTCCCAACATAAAAATAATTTCAGCTTTTCAATGGTGTGAAAATGATACATTCACTAGAGACTATACTTTGAATTTTAATCTTTTCCTGAGCTGGAAATAGCCCCGATGTTTCGGCAGCTTCCAGGTCCCGCTCCCAGTCAGGACAGTCAGGACCTTGCACTATCTGCAAGTCCAGGAACACCTGCAGTAGGATGCACGTTTGCCTTTATTTCGTTCCTTGGGATAGTTATTTTTCAAATCCTTCTGGTATGGATATTTTGAATTTCCCCTTTGTTCTAATGACTTCCCATGTTTCAGGATCTAACCTATTTTCATTTTCCCTTTGATAAATGTATTATCTAGCTCCTTCCCTAGGTTCATCTCTTATACACCATATTCTTGTAATTTTTTTTGTATAAAAAATACTGTTTCAGAGAATCGTTGTGGTATGAAGTACACTGAATGAACGTATCCTGAGAATTGCACAACTGTGTGGTATCACTTCCCTCTTCAGATTCTAATAACAAAGAACTAAATGTAGGACAGGAAACCATCGTGTGTGTGTGTGTGTGTGTGTGTGTGTGTGTGTGTGTGTGTGTAGGGGATAGAAGCCTGGGGACCAGGACCTGTGGGGCACAGTTTGACTTGAAGATTGTTCATTTGTAACAATAAAATCATTCAGTGTACCAGCCAGTGTCTGACAAAAAGCAGTGACTAGAAAAGCTGTAGGAGAAAAGAGCATGGATGGTAAAGAATTAGAATGAGATAAAGGAAGAGACGTAGGAAGGAAAGCTTATGTTGGCACCTGTGTTATATTTCCAGTAAGAAGCTCGCATTGTGGTCTGAAGATAAGCGGTGTCTCCAGCGGGGTTATTTACTCATACTGAAGAACAATAGCACTTTACTGCACAGGGATTATTAATGATCAGAGGGAAGTAGCTTTAGGAAAATCCATTATTACCACAAAGCAGCAAATTCACCAACAGGCTATATACTTTTCCATTCTCTGCAGACAGAGCTTACCATAGATAAGAGGCCTCACTACTCTCATTTCCTCCTATTCAGGTAGCTTATGCATTTACTTCCCAGTGCTAAGTATTTTAATGGAGTAGCCCATAAATAATCCTTACAGCTCTGAAAACTGTTCTATGGCTGTATATTACATTTTAAGAAACTGAGGCACCAGTAAAGCTTGGTGATACAAACCTATAACCCCAGCTGCTCTTGAGGAGCAAGAAGTTAAGGCTCTTCTTGGGTTCAAGACCAGTTTGGGCAACTTGCTGAGACCGTATCTCAAAATGAAAAGTCAAAGGACATTGGGGGATATAGTTCAGTACTGAAGTGTGTGCCCTGCACGCACAAGGCCTTCCTTGTGCAGTCCCCAGTGCTGCCAAAGAGGAAACTTCAGCACTCCTGGAAACTGAGGCACAGGCTGAGCTCAGTGAAAGTGATTATTTGGGCATTATCAAAAGCATTTCAGGGCTGGGAGTGGTGGTGCACACCTTTGACCTCAGCACTCAGGAGGCAGGCAGAGGCAGGGGGAATCTCTGTGAGTTTGCAGGCAGCCTGGTCTATATAGTTCCAGGACACCCAGAGCTACGTAATAGAGAGATCCTGTCTCAAAACACGCGAACAAAAACCAGCATTTCAGTTCCCCAAATGACAAGTGCTTTAAAGTAGAGTTTTCTGGGTTGTTTTTAAAATTAGATCATTGAACCAAAAAAAAAAAAAAAAAAAAAGTAAAAAAAGGCCGGGCGGTGGTGGCGCACGCCTTTAATCCCAGCACTCCGGAGGCAGAGCCAGGCGGATCTCTGTGAGTTCGAGGCCAGCCTGGACTACCAAGTGAGTTCCAGGAAAGGTGCAAAGCTACACAGAGAAACCCTGTCTCGAAAAACCAAAATAAATAAATAAATAAATAAATAAATAAATAAATAATAAAATTAGATCATTGGATGCAATGTACCATTTCATTGACTAAGCTTCCTGGAAATAGGGCCTTTGGGGCTAGTGGCAAACCATGACTGACCTTAAAAGAAGTGAGATTGTAGCCAGGCAGGTGCATGACTTTAATCCCAGCACTCAGGAGGCAGAGGTAGGTAGATCTCTGAATTCTAAGCCAACTTGATCTAAAGGGTGAGTTCCAGGACAGCCAGGACTATACAGAGAAATCTTGTCTCAGGGGAAAAAAAAAAGTGAGGATTGTGTCACAGGTGTGAGACTTAACTCTCTTAAGAACCATAAGCCCTGGGCGGTGGTGGCGCACGCCTTTAATCCCAGCACTTGGGAGGCAGAGGCAGGCGGATCTCTGTGAGTTCAAGGCCAGCCTGATCTACAAAGCGAGATCCAGGACAGGCATCACAAACTAAAAAGAATTAGAGTATGATGTATGGGGTAAGGTGGAGATGCTAGGGATGCACACAGGGACACTGCCATCGTCCCTGCATTAGAAAGATGCAATGATAGCCGGCTAAGAGATAGGCAGAGAAAGCAGCAGGTGGGCAAAGAGTATTTTGCCTGTGTGATTTGGGGGCTTCACAAGGCAAGAAGGGATGCCATATGCAAAGAGGCAGAGCAGCAGGACTGATTTTATCTGGGTGAATTTCACTGCCTTCCCCATCCCCACCTGTGGGAGCCCACAGAGGTTTCCTAGTGAGAGCCAAGCTTGTTTTACACAGCAGGGCTGCATTAGGGGATGGCTTGACCGCATGCCTGGTTACCAGGTGTTTGGGATGGTCTGCACTTGGCTGTGCTGGGTGGAGGTCTGTAGCACGAATCTTAAAAGGTCTTATTAATAAAAACAAACCCAGAGCCAGGTATTGGGGTGAACGCCGAAAGATCAGAGAAACAGAAACAGCCACAGCTAATCTCACCTAGCCAGTTCCTCGGCTGATCTCGTTTCCTCAAACTGAAAGCCTCTGAGTCCTCATCCGGAGTGAATCTCAGCTGAACTGCTGCTCAAAAGCCTAAAAGCTTAACCAGCTCTAGTTCCTAGTCCTCAAGCCTTATATACCTTTCTACTTCCTGCCATCACTTCATGGGATTAAAGGTGTGTGTCACCATGCCTGGCTGTTTCCAGTGTGGCTTTGAATTCACAGAGATCCAGATGGATCTCTGCCTCCAGAATGCTAGGATTAAAGGTGTGTGTGCCACCATTTTCTGGCCTCTATGTCTATCTAGTGGCTGTTCTGTCCTCTGACCCCAGATAAGTTTATTAGGATGCACAATATATTGGGGACACAACATATCACCACAGAGGTCTTTTGCTCCACCCCTTGGCATTCCTTTAAAAGCCCTTTAGTAGAGACAGAAGGGGCTGGTGGGTTTTGACCCAGGCCCTCCCGAGGCTATCCTGTATTCTATCTGTCTCCCTCTATATTTCTATCTAAATATTTCCCACTTCTCCTTCCTCAAGAGTACCCTTGGGAAAAAAAGTGGGAGCTGGTCTCCCATGCCCACCCTAAATCATGGAGTACTCGAGAGGGAAATTTTGACTACAGTGCAATGTGATGAAGGAAAAAAAGAAATCCTAGAGTCAGATCTTTCATAAAAGGAATGGAATGGATTTTTTTCTCTTTACCTCCTAGGCTTGAAAGGGAATGGATTTTTTTCTCTTTACCTCCTAGGCTTGAAAGTCGGGTTAATTTGCCTTTTCCCCTTTCCCTTTTTGTCCCTGTTTGTGCTGTAGCACTTTTTATTCAGGAGAAAGCAAAGCCTCATCCAGCGGCTGGAAGTTTGACATTCTTGAGACCAGAGTCATACTTCTATAAACTTCATCTGCAGAAGGGGAATTGTCTTTTAAACTCCTAAATGGGGACTGGAGAGATGACTCAGGGGTTAAAAGCATTTCTCTTCAGAGGACCCAGCACCCACACATGACACACAACCACCTTTAAATCTAGTTTCCGGGGATCCAGTTCCTCTTCTGACCTTGGGCTCCTGCGCTCACACCATGCACATACATACACTCAGGTGCACACACACACACACATACTTTTTTAAAACTCTTAAATGTTTACGCTGCAGTGAGCTTTCCAAAGTACTCCAGAGATGAAGAAAACAGTGAAGCCGACGAGGCTCCTAGTGTAGCAAGTCTGTCTGTTGGCCTCCTGTAACTAGATTGGGACATACCGAGGGCCTAGGCATTCCTGATAGAGTATGCTTTTGGAGCCTCCCCAGATCCTTTCACTCTACTCAAATCCTTCACAGCCAACAGCAAGGTGAGTACGTGTTTTCATGGCTTTTGTTTTTTCTGTTTCTTGATCGATCACTGCCCATGATAAGTCCCCATACTGACTCCAAACTGAAAACAAAGGCTTGTGATCAGACAAGGAAATAATCACTCAACTTTTGAGGCTCTTCATCTTGACTCTTCCTGTTGGCTAGGTGACGTTAGACCCATCTCACATTTCCTCCTCTATAAGAGAGATGGAATCATAAGCAGTGATGCTATCGTTTGGCTCCAGCGCATTTTTAACAGTGTAAAGCAGAACATGTTGCTCCCACTTGCTTCACGTGTGTTAGTGTCTTCCTTTTCTCCTCCAGGCCTCCTCTCCCATCAGTGCTGGATTGTGTTGACCTGTGGCCTCCCTGACAAGTCCTCACTTGAGTTCACGTTTCTCTTTGCTCTTGACCTGCCCCACAGCTTTGCTTCTGCTGCCCACTTCCCTGCACCACCCTCCTCTTAACTTCCCATTGTTAGTCTCCTGCATTTCATTCAGAGCCCGGCTTCCATTTCTGTTTGTTTCATTCAGAACATATTACTATATAAAATTCTTTGGTTTTCTTGTATATCTTGTATATCCTGTCTCTACCACTAGAAGATAAGCTATCCCCAGACCCACATGGTCTTGGACATGGTAGGCATAGCCAATAAATGCTGAATGGGTCAATAGATGGGATCCCTGGTGAAGGAGACTTAAGGTCTGCAGGGTTGTACCAGTATGATGAGTCTCTTGTTTTCTCTTCTGTGATGCCAGCTCCCCTTAGAGTCAGAGGGATTATCACAGAGGACTGAAGAGCAGAGCATGCCAGCCAGGGTCACAGCCTCCTTTTAAGGGTATTGGTGTATAAAATGCTTTTTGAAGAAGTAACCGGGGCAAGTGGAGATTTTATAAAACATACCAAGGTGCAGAACATTCACTTGGCTCGTTGTATGGAAAGATAATAGAATTCTATGGCTTCTTTTAATATAATTATTTAGCTTCCTTCGTTGTAATGACTAAGCCCTTTAGAGCATGCAACAGATATTCAACAACATTTATCAAGATCAAGCAGTTTATTTACTTACTAACAACTTGGGCTCTGACTCTAGATTATAGGGTTTGAACACTGGCCCTGCCTATTTCTAGCTGTGTGACTTTGGACACATTTAATCTCTCTTTTTATCAGGGTCTTCCTTCGTAGAATGAGGATAGAAGTAGCACCTGCCAACAGAATTGCTGTGATGTTTACAGAGTTGTATGTAAAGTACCTTGTAGAGTGTGAAGCCCCTGGTAAATGCAAAACAAATGTAGCTATTGTTATTGTAATGGCAGGACAAAGTTCCTGCTCTCCAGGAGTTAGCAGAAAAATCTAGGAAGAAAAAGACCCAAACAACTGCAAAAGAGCAATAGGTGGTTTATGCTGGGCCCTAGGGAGAGAGTGCTGGGGTATTTGGTAGGGATTAGGTACCTCTCCTGAGCAGAGAGGACCAGAAGAAAAGAATGGAAAGCTCTCGGAGTGGAAAGTTGAGCCAAGACAAGCATAGATTTGACAGTGAGACAGTCTTACTATGTACCTTTGGCTGACCTGGTACTCACATTGTAGCCCAGGCTGGCCCCAGACTTGTGGCAGTCCTCCTACTTCAGCCTTCTGAATGTCGGGAGTACAGGTTTGCGCACAGTGCTCTGGTTAGAAATTTTCTGAGTACATTTATTCCTAGCCTACCTACTGTTAGCATTCTGACCCGCCCCTTGGGGACCCGCCCTGCGTCCTGATGTAAATTCTCTTTTAAGGAAAAGCCCCTCCCTTCTTCTTCCTCTTCCCACCTTCCTCCTTTCCCCGCCATGAGGTGTGCACACCTCCACTTTCCCTCACTTTCTCTTCCTCTCTCCTTTCCTTCCTCTCTCTCTCCGTCATTCTATTATAATAAATTCTTCTCCACGTGGACATGTGCCTGGGTGTGAGTAACTTCCATCATGCCCGCCACCAGCCACTGTGTCTGCATGGCATGTTTTACCCACTGCAGGGCACCTTGGCTCTATGTGCCAAGGCTTGCACGCTGTATCATTACACCTACATCACACAAAAATCTATATCATGGGTGTAATGGGTCATTCCAGTATATATTAAAGTAATGACAACTAATGAATATGAGTGTTCTGTATCTAAAATCACCTCTACAATCAAATTTTGAGATATGTGCATTAGGGATCTCTCTCAACTGAGCACTAGAGGCCAAAACACTAGCAGCAAAATGTGCCAGACTTCTATAAAATATGCACTCAATGATAAATTTCATCTTAGTACTCTGCTTATACAGGCAGTAGGACTTTTAAAAAAGGAGTCACCTTCCAGTCACAATTACTTCCATCACACCTACATTTTCTTCTTTCATCCTGGGATTTGGAAGTTAAAGAGATGAAAAGGAACAAATATTTCAAGTAGTATCAAGAAAAATATCATAGAACTTTGAAGAAATTCCTTAAGAATAGACTTCATGACCATTTTAGATTCAAATTCTGACTTCTAAGCTGAATATCCCTTATTTTGCCAAAGGGGAACTCCCAGAAGACCTCACTACTGTATCAGATCAACCCTTGACCAACCGTAAATAAGGATAAAGGCTGCCTGTATTGCGTTAATCATGAGAAGAATGTTGGTCCCAAGCCATCAAATCCTTGGGTAAGGAAACCTTCAGGAAATGGCAACTTTTGCAAATGAGTTGCTTTCTAAGACCAAAGAGAAAAACCCAAAAAGAAAAGCACTTTAATAAAATTTTTATGCATGACTGATTCAGTTTGAGAATATGAAGCTTTCTGTAGCATGAGAGATATTTCATGTTTTCAGGAAACATTGGTTGAATTCCTAGTATGTAACCTTTCTAGGTGCAGAGAATCCAGCAGTAAATAAGATAGATGTAATAATTGTTCCCATAAAGATGAGAGTCTATTGGAGGACTATAGACACTAACAAACCAGAACTTGAGTGATGAGCCCTATAAAGAACAACTATCAAGATTCATTTGATTCCTAACCCAGAGTCTCAAGGAGAGACTAGGGAGTATGAAGGGTTTTCTGAGACATCTATGTTTTCATGAGGAGCTAAAGGATGAATAGAAACTGGCCGTTTAAAAAAAAAAAGATCAGGTCAGGTGTTGTAGCACACACCTTTAATCTCAGCACTTAGGAAGCAGAGGTAGGTAGAGCTTTGTGAATCTCATGCCAGCCAGGTCTACCTAGGGCATTTTTTTCTTGGTATTTTCTGTCAAAAGCTGTACACTGAGACCTTGTCTTTAATTTTTTTTTTTTTTTTAAAGAGAGTTAGTAAAGAGGGAGCAATATGGGTGTGCACCCCAAGTCAAGAAGATCATAGTCCCACCTCCACCCCAAGAACTGATAGAAACCCAGTAAGAAAACAGAAAATGATGAAAGATGCGATTTTCTCTTTCCTTGACTTTTCTTTCAAGACTTAGAAGTGATAGGCTAGTCCTGTTCACATGCTTGGTAGTAAAGATAGCTTTTGACTTTTCTCTCTGGCAATCTTTGTTACTTGGGTTTTCTGGGTCACCTGATGTTGGAGAATCATCACCTATCTTCCTCTCTGGATTAGTTTTCAAAACACACACTAATTAAAGTCTTTTCAAAATAGTCTTATTAAGTGTCAATTGTTAGCACTCATTACCTTGAGTAACCTAATTGTAGGTCTTGTGTGTCATGTTATGGCTTATGATCAGCGTTCTTAGAGTAGTGTAAGAAAACCAATTAAAGTCAGGCTTTGAGAAATTTGCTAGGGTTTTAATACATTTGACCTTCGATTTCCTCTGCCAGTATCTGAAAGCCAAGGAAGTTTCATCTGTTAATGATAGGGAAGTGAAGCAATCATTAGCTGATGCTACTGCCCCTCACAGGAACTGACTCACGTATTTTCAGATGAAACTGTGGAGTTTTAGGGAGAGCCAGAAACTCCGAAACCTGTTTCCTTACCAGGAAAAATGTCATCATCTCATCTGGCTTTTTATTACCCATGATGTTCTCACTTGGTTTTTATGAATTCCTTTTAAGCATTTTTTCTGTGAAGCATCATTGATGGTGTTAGTATAACTTTGGTTCTTTAAACGCTTGGGTGGGGGAAGTGGTGCTTTCAAGCTTTCCATCAAATGGGTAAGCATTAGGTCACTCCTTGTTGCTCAAGAAAAGTCACCAGGGTCCAGGAACTAGGAGGGGCGGTCATCTTCAAAGAAGAAATTCTCTATAAGGTGGATTCCTTGAAGGCACTTGGAATCTCTAGATGTACACACCCAGTCCTGCTCCCATCATTCTATAGCAGCTGGGATTCTCATAAACTAAGGACCATCCCATAGCATTTCAGCCCCAGGTAGGGAGTGGGAAATGGATTATGTTCCTAAGCGCAGCCTTCAGCCTCCTCCCCGATCCTGAGAAGCTTGTTTGAAAAAAAATCTCTGGACTTACGGATGTGTCCGTGTACCTGGCTCTGCTGCTTACTCTCCAGATCTGTCTTCGCAGCCTGTCCTCTTGTCTAAGACAGCATAATAGTCATCATTCTAAATCAGACTGAGAATTCCAAGGACTCATCTTTGTTTTTTTCTTGGTATTTTCTCTCAATTTTTACAAACAGAAATATGAAGAAATAGGCTTAAGTTTTGCATAAGCCATAAAAATGCCCATCAAGCCGGGCGGTGGTGGCGCACACCTTTAATCCCAGCACTGGGGAGGCAGAGCCAGGCGAATCTCTGTGAGTTCGAGGCCAGCCTGGACTACCAAGTGAGTTCCAGGAAAGGCGCAAAACTACGCAGAGAAACCTTGTCTTGAAAAACCGGGGGAAAAAAAAAAAATGCCCATCAAGCCAGGCAGTGGTGGTGCACGCCTTTAATCTCATCACTCGGGGGAGGCAGAGGCAGGCAAATTTCTGAGTTCAGGGCCAACCTAGTCTACAGAGAGAGGTCTGGGACAGCCAAAGGTAAACAGAGAAACCCTGTCTCAATAAAACAAACGAACAAACAAAATGTCCATCAACAGAATAGACAAGTGCATTGGGATTTCTTGGTAGAGTCAAGTGACCTGAAGCAGTGATGTCAGAACTAGAGTTCAGTGTGGATGAGTCCTGCAAATTCAACGGGGGGGGGGGGGGGGGGGGGGGGGGGGGGAGACACCCAAACTTGAAGAACCTATATGAAGTTCTAAACTTGTAAAACTGTCTTGTATAATAAATGTAAAGGATTCATGACAATGGTAAACAACAGAATAGTGGTACTTTCAACAAAAGAAAAAGAGGGCTGCACATGATAATACATGCCTTTAATCTTAGCACCCTGGAAGCAGAGAGAGGCAGTTCTTTGTGAGTTCAAGGCCAGTCTGATTCACCTAGAGAGTCCCAGGCCAGCCAAGGCTAAATAGTGAGATCCTGTCTCAAAAAAAAAAAGAGGATTGATTTAGAAAGGCGGGGGGGGGGGGGGGGGGGGGGACACGACACGATGACGACGACGACGACGACACCACATGACATGGGTTTCCATAATTTGTTCTTCAAGGCTTATTGTATGTAGCTATCATGTTATTCTTTTGTCTTTTTGTGTCTGAAATATTTCATAAAAATAAAAGTAACGAAAATTTACAGAAGGTGTGTACTTAGGTCAGTTCTCATTTGGCCACACCCACTGGAACTAAAATTGGTGTTCATAGAAAAAGCCAGAGGGGTCAGAAGATCTTCAGCCATGAGAAAGATCTCCAGTTGTACAGTTCTTATTGGTCAAGAAGGTAGTTTTGAGAAATGTTTTCTAAACTAAGAGAAATTGCAATGTCTGGATAAAGCTGAGACTTCAGACTGACCCTATTTGACTTATTTGGTAACTACAGTTTTAAAAATGATAACTGTCATTTTAGGATTTCATGTTATAAAAGCATGAAATGCCACTGTTTTTAAAGATGTATCCCGAGCTAGCTGGAACTCACGATCTTCCTCAGCCTTCTAAGTGCTGAAAGCATGGTACAGGCCTGTGCTCCCATGCCTGGTCCTGCGGCCTACAGGTACAGGCCTGTGCTCCCATGCCTGGTCCTGCGGCCTACAGGTACAGGCCTGTGCTCCCATGCCTGGTCCTGCGGCCTACAGGTACAGGCCTGTGCTCCCATGCCTGGTCCTGCGGCCTACAGGTACAGGCCTGTGCTCCCATGCCTGGTCCTGCGGCCTACAGGTACAGGCCTGTGCTCCCATGCCTGGTCCTGCGGCCTACAGGTACAGGCCTGTGCTCCCATGCCTGGTCCTGCGGCCTACACGACAGAAGAGCTGGTATCTCCAGGCCCTCCCTTCCAGATGGCTGCTGCCGCTCAGAGCTGACTGCCAAACACTACCTTTGCTTGGTTGGTGGAGATAGGAGGATCTGGAGTTAGAAGTCATGAGACTCCATCTCTACAAACAAGCAGAACAAGTGCTAGGCCAGCCAGGGCCACACAGTGAGACCCTGTCTCAACAAAACAAACTAAAATATGCCTTCCAGGCATTCAGGTTAGCGATGTAAATTTACCAGAACAGAAACTAAAATCATTTCCGAGGTATTCTGGTCAGCCTGGTTTTTAAAAAATAATAAATGTGAATTTGGTCTTGCCATGGCTGTAAAAGTGGACTCATAGCAGACAGCAAATTAGGGAACCCTCAACTTCAGGTACAGGTCTGCAATCCTAGGACTCAGGGGGTCGAGACAGATGGTTTGAAGCCAGTCTGGCTTACATATGTCATTCCAGGCCAAACAGGACTAGCTTGTGAGACTGTCTCAAAGTCACAAAGCCGGGAGGAGAGAGCAAAGGAGATGTCTCATTGATGTTTCTACTATGTCATTCTGGTAATGCTACCCACAGACCTGTTGAGAAGGAGCAGTTGTGTCTAGACTCTTTTAAAATCTTGATTCCAGAACTGTGCATCTGACCGCCCACTACATCAAACTGCGTTTGTATGCAGCTTTTCCTCCTCCTCTTCTGGAAGGTCTGAAGATGACAACAGCAACACGACAAGAAGTCCTTGGCCTCTACCGGAGCATTTTCAGGCTTGCACGGAAGTGGCGGGCAGCATCGGGGCAGATGGAGGACACCATCAAAGAAAAACAGTACATACTAAGTGAAGCCAGAACACTCTTCCAGAAAAACAAAAATGTAAGTAGGTCCCATCTGGAGGTGGCAAGGAGCAGAGAATCTTCTTGTGGTATTTGTTCATTTCTTTCCTACCTTAACTGAAGAAGACTCATCCAACTCCCAGAGCTGGGAAGGGTCCATCATGCAGCTTGGGTAGGCTTGCCAGTTCAGCCGACTCTTAGAAAGTCAAGCCCAGCCCGTGTTTCTCTCTTTTGGATGAACCAGGTCTCAGTCCAGCCAGTAGATAGCTTAGCATCCTCAGAAGACCCAGTGAGCCAGGTGACAGAAGTCATGCCAGTGAGAGCTGGTCCTCACATACAGATGGCCAGCCACTCCCAGAGGCGGTATGCAGTAAAATGCTTTTTCTCAATCCAAAAACCAATCAAAGCCTTCTGACTATAAACCCATTTACAATGTGGAAAAAGACACAGGGCTCCTTCCAGAACTTAGCTACATACTCTTTGGCCAACAGAGTGGTAGCTCAGAAAATAGGGCTTCTACTACCTAGTTAAGAGAACCAAACACCCAGACACCAGCCATCCAGTTTCAAGTGACCCTGACAAACCATCCAGCACTGGCTGCCATCCCCTTGGGAGAACTGCCTGGCACCAAGGACAGAAGGTGACTGTCAGTACTCAGCTCCTCTTTGCCCACTTCTGCTTGGTGTCTTCCAAACAACTTAGTGTCCTATGTCTTTCTGGTTGCGTTTTCTCTACACCACCTTCTACTGCCTGCATGCCAACTAAAGGGTAGCCTCTGTGCTGAAGCCACTTTTGAATGCCCGGACTTGGTTCTTTTCTTTTTCCTGTTTTGTTTTTCTTTTTTTTTTGGTTTTTGTTTTTGTTTTTGTTTTTGTTTTTTTTGAAATAGTGTCTCTTTAGTGCCCGGTGTCCTGGAACTCATTATGTAGACCAGGCTGGCCTCGTACTCACAGAGATTCCCCTGTCTCTGCCTTCCTCGTGCTGGGATTAAAGGCGTGCTCCACCAGGCCTGGCCCAGCCTCGTTTCTGACCACCTACCTGAAGGACCTCACCTTGGTCTAGTCATCCATTTACAAGCCCTGTCCCCTCCCTCCCTCCCCCACCTTTTTTCTTTCTTGTAGTTCCTGTCGCCTGCTGCCACTCGGAAACTCTTTGTTCTTAGTCCTCGGTCAAGTATCCCACCAAGTGCCTAATACTGGACTAGACATTTGGGATATATAAAAAAGTAATCAAAATAAGGTCCCTCAGATAGATTTCAGTTAGATGGAAAGAAATAGAATTAAAATCAACACAAACGCCACCAAAGAAACGCTCATATTCTAAAGTACCTTCTCTTCTAGGAATGCCTGAAGCCTCCATGCTTTATTGTTTTGTATTTAGTTTTTAAATATATTTTTATTAAATCATATATATATATATATATATATATATATATATATATATATATATATATGGCTGTCCTATGACTCACAGACATCCAACCACCAACCAGCCTCTTCTCCCAGTGATAGGATTAAAGGTGTGTGTATCACCACACCCAACCTTTAAGATTCCCATACGTGTACACAATATATTTTGACAATATTCACCCCTAAATTTTTCCCAGATTTACCGTACCCACCCCAACTTCATTTTTTTTTTTCAATAAACCGAGCCCAGTTTGTGCTGCCCATGGACTCATGGGTGTGGGGCTGTCCACCTGAGCATGTCTGACCTACAGGACCACACCCTTAAAGAGAACTGACTCACAGTAGCCCTCAGCTGCCAATAGCTCCTCAGCTGGGGCGGAGCCTTGTGAGCGCCTCTCCCATCTATGCTGGAATGTTGACTGGCTTGATCTGGTGTAGGTCTTATACAAGCAATGACAGCCGCAGTGAGCTCATGAATGCAACAGGCCTGTCATATCCAGAAGACACTGTATTTGAACTCAAAACCCTCTTGCCTCTACTTCTGAGTGCTGAAATTATCGGCATGTGCCACCCATCGAGCTTCCACTATGCCTTTTTTGTGTCTTCACCTATCATGTATCTGCTCGGATAGTGTCTTTGATAGCTGAAGGCAGAGATCATAACCCAATGGGTCTGGCCTGGTGCTGGGGATACTGTGGCATGTACCCAGTAAACCTGTGAAGCCACACTTGTCTGATAACTATTCAAGACTAGGTTTTTGTTTATTTCAAAGTCATTCTTGAGCTTCGACCTGGATTGGCCAAGGATGAGACAGAGGGTGGTGTGTGCATGTCACACAATCATGCAGTAGCTGTGAATGGCTGAACTTGGAGAACTCTAGCCCAAGCTCGTTTAGATGATGGCTGGAGTTCTAGAAGCCCAGCTCCTTTAGCCACATCTTTGTCAGGGGGCTTTTCTTTTCCCCTAGTTCCTCATGTAGGCATAAACGGTTTGTTATAACCCTGGTTGCACTAAAAATTTAATAATCCAAAGCTATCTTGGTAACTGCTCTGAATCCCAGCAGGCCAATGGCAACATGACTATCTGGTCCCAGTGTGAACAGTAGCGCAATAGCTTCTGAGGCCACAGGTCAGGGAGCTGAGCCTCTGCCCTAAGGGACCCAGCTGAGTTCTCTGTGCTGCTGTTCCTGGAACTCCAAGAAGCACCAGGGGACAAGAACTCTCTTGGAATTTCCAAGCCATCTGGGCCCAGACTTCACCCTGGGTATCATCTGAGGCTGATGCAATTCTGGCGCTATCTTGAAGCACTCTCACAAACTTAGAAGATCCAGGTGCTGATTTTTTTACACCCCCTAAATGAAAGTTTCTCCCCTTCCCTGATTGGGCTTTCTGGGTTTTGTTTTTGTGTCTGTCTGTCTGTGTCCTTCCCCCACCCCCAAATAAACATCTCACTTTTTTTTTTTTTCCGTTTGTCGAGACAGGGTTTCTCTGTGTAGTTTTGGTGCCTGTCCTGGATCTCACTCTGTAGCCCAGGCTGGCCTTGAACTCACAGAGATCCGCCTGCCTCTGCCTCGAGTGCTGGGATTAAAGGCGTGCGCCACCACCGCGCGGCCAAACATCTCACTTTTTAACTTGAAAGTACACTATCACAATTGGCCTGATTTGGGATTTCAAAACTCCCTTTTTTCCTCCTTTACTAACGAGAAGACAATTTACAGTTTAAAATACTAGGTAGCTCATTCTCCAGTGTCTTACTCTTACTGAAAAGCCAGGTTCCTTTAGAGCAGTGGTTCTCAGCCTTCCTAATGCTGCGACCCTTTAACACACTTCCTCATGCTATGGTGACCCCACCATTAAATGATTTCATTGCCACTTCTTAACTGTAATTTTGCTACTGTTATGAATCGTAATATGATATGCAACCCCCAAGGGGGTTGCAACTACATGTTGAGAACCACTGCTTTAGAGTCAGTGTAGGGAGGGTGTGAAGTATCTCTCGTTTGGTATGGGTGGGGATGTAAGTTTGCAGATTGTTGGTGGGGATATCAATTAGTGTAAACTATAGAAGGTAACCTGGGAATATTGTGAGAATTAAACATGCATTAACCTAGGTAGCCTGTTTGTCTTAGCATTCTCACTCTGAGAATTCATCTTAGAATTCATCTTAGAATTCACATTGGCATGTGAGCAAATAATTGCATAAAGATCTGTAGCAGAATTGTTTAAGATGGCAACAGGCTGGAAATAACTGGAATGCCCATCAATAGCAAAGTGGTTAAATTATAATAAAGCCTTATGCTGGAGTTTTGATAGTTCTCAGGAAGATTGGCTCTTTATGTCTGAATACCAAAAGAGCTTCAAATAATGTTAATTAAAAAAGCAAAACTTATAGATTAAGATATCTGTATTAAAAAAAAGGGAGGGTCAGTGAGACGGCTCACTGGGTAAGGGTGTTTAGCACAGAAACCTGACAACTGAGTTCAATCCCTAGAACCCACAGAAAGACCAAAGGAGAAAACCAGCTCCACAAAGTTGTCATCTCCATATGACCTCCATACAAGCACCATGGTATGAATGTATTCCATGGCACATGCACACCCCCCACCATACACACAAAACAATAAATAAAAGGAGAAATAATTCCAAATGGCTAATTCTCTGTGTTTGGTTTATATATTCACAGACTAACTTTGGAGGGACACATAAAAAGGTTAACTGGAAGATAAGAGTAGGAGAGACTTTTATTTACTAATACTGACTTTCCTGGGTAGTGAACTGAAAAGTTTAAGAAAATCTGTACTATATTTTATATACTATTATAAAGATACTAAATGCCACATTTATTTTCCCCTTACATAGCTCACAGACCCAGACCTGATTAAACAGTGTATAGATGAATGCACAGCCAGGATCGAGATCGGACTGCATTACCAGATTCCTTATCCAAGACCAGTAAGTGTGACTGTGCTGAACAGGTAGTGGGTACTTAGCCTTGTCAACCCAGTTATTTCTAAGAATGGCTACCGTGGGGGCTAATACTTGCTGAGGAGCCGAGAGCCACTGTAGGAAGCATGTTGGAAGTAAGTTATCCTAGTATGCCACCAATCTATCACAGTAAATCACTATGTCAGTGAATACCTGGTCTCTTCTTGGGCAGCTTCCCCGTAGCTGGAAGAGAAAACCAGCTCATGGTTATAAAGCTTTACTTTGGGCCTTTACCCATTTTTATTTAATGCTTTTACTTTTCTTATTATAAGAGGCAAACTTTTAAATACTAAAAATGTAAAGTTAAAATATTTAAAGGTTACAGAAAGTAGAAAGTGAAAATTGCCAAAAATTCTCACCTCATGGAAGAGAGCATTGTAATTTTTAAATTACTAGTTTTCAATTCTTTGACTTAGAAAAGCAGCGATTTGATACTTTATCAGTTCAAGCTAATTATCTGGTAATATTAGTTTTACACACATGTGTACACACATTCCTTCATACATGGAACTCTAGGTATATTGTTTTTATTACCTACTTATTTCCTCTCTTCTGAGCATCTTTGTATACAACTCTACCTCAATCCAAAATGTTTACATGAATGCTATTGTAAGAATGTGCCATCATTGTACAAGTCAGGGTTCCTCAGAGAAACAGAACCAGTAGAAAGGAGACCAGAAGATACAGATGGATGGATGGATGGATGGATGGATGGATGGATGGATGGATGGATGGATCGATGGATGGATGGATGGATGAGTGGGTAGTGTGGGGAGTGGGTAGGCTGATGGATGGATAGAGACAGACAGACAGACAAATCTGGATATGTATAAAGGGTGTTTCTTGTAAGGAATTGGCTCATACAGCTATGGAGGCTTTAGACCCAGGAGAAAGTCAGTAGCACAATCCAGTCTGAGCCTTAAAGCCTGAGAACCAAGGGGTAGAAATCTGGAGTGGAGGCAGGGGAAGATGAGGTATCTCAGCTCAAATAAGGTGAGCAAGAAGCAAAAGGAGGGAATTTATCCTTTGCCTCTTCTCTTTTCAAGCCTTGCTAGGATGGATGATGTCCCTCCACATTGGAGAAGGCAGTCTATTGGCTCCAATAATTCATATACTGATCTTATCTGGAAATACTTTCACACATACACCCAGAAATGATTCTTTTTTTAATAAATAGTTTTTAGAGTTTTATTTATTATGTATACAATGTTCTGTCTACATGCAGACTTGCAGGCTAGAAGAGGGAACCAGATCTCATTATAGATGCTTGTGAGCCACCATGTGGTTGCTGAGAATTGAACTCAGCACCTCTGGAAAAGCAGCCAGTGCTCTTAACCTCTGAGCCATCTCTCCAGCCCCCAGAAATGATTCTTAATGCGGGTCAGTCATATTTACTCATATACGTACCATTCACAGCCATAATGTAAGCAGCTTTCTACCTTGGTAGGCATTTGAGTTGGCACCAATGCCCATCATGCACTAAACACCTTAGCACACAAGCAGCTTTTCTCTTCTTTCTTTTTTGGGTGCCCATTTTGCTGAATGGATCCGTAGTTCTTTTCCAGTGTCTGGGCACAATGGCAAAGATGGATACAAGCTCTAAACCCGATTCTGGATTCAGATCCAGTTCCATCACTTAATGTATAACCTCAAACAAGTCAGTATTTAATTTCTCTGAGCCTCCATTTTTTTTCAACTATAAAAATTATAATTCCTAGCCAGGCGGTGGTGGCAAATGCCTTTCATCCCAACACTTGGGAGGCAGAGACAGGAGGATCTTTGTGAGTTCTAGGCCAGCCTGGTCTACAGAGCAAGTTCCAGGACAGTGGGGCTACAGAGAGAAACCTTGTCTCAAAAAAACAAAAAAAATTATAATTCCTTCAGAGGCTATCATAAGGCTAGATCAATGAATGCAGACGTATAAACATTGAGTCTGTGGTTGGAAATAGTAAATCCTCGATGAATATAAGATACACTAGTGATTGATTCCTCATGTCATTATTCTCACTCAGATTCATCTGCCTCCAATGGCTCTCACCCCACTACGAGGCCGGAAACTTCAAAGCCAGGAGAAACTGAGAAAACTTTCCAAACCAGTGTATCTGCAGTCTCATGACGAAGTTTCTTAAAGGAGAGGACAGTTGACTTTTGAGACTGGTGAGCTGACTCAATTTGGAATGTAAACCAGGCAACCTACCCTCCTGATTAGAAGCGAAAAGAACACTTCCTTTAGAGCTCCAGAGTTGGTCCTCACCGATGACCTGTGGCTGCAAGCATCCCTAGGGTTTTTCAGGGTCCTGCTGCTGCCTGAGTTGTTGACATTGACCCTAGAGGTCATGGACCGTACTACATCTTAACTGAAGTCATCCTTGGAAGCAAGTCTGAGGCTTGTGGAGGAAGACTGAAGGCAGTTCCTGGGACTGCCACTTAGCACACATCAACTGATGGAAAGGGCTTAGCTGATGGCTGCAGGTTTGCATGGCTACCAAACTGTGTTGCTTCCAAAATACTGAATAGAAGTTTATCCACAAGTTATGCATTTGCTTAAACGTGATTTCTGTACAGGCTTTTTTGTGGCCTCCTTACTCTTGTAATTTCCAGATATACTCCATTATAATATAAGGGCATCTTTGGATTGATCATACCTTGTTTTGTTTTGTTGGGGTTTTTTTTTGGGGGGGGAGGGGTGTTGTTTTGAGACAGGGTTTTCCTATGTAACACTTGCTGGGCTAGAATTCTCTATGTAGACCAGACCGGCCTTGAACTTGTGTGGATCCTCCTGCTTCAGCTACTCAAGTGCTGGAATTACAGACCTGAGCCACTACACCCAGCTGATCATTTGGTCTTTTTAATGGAAATATGGTATGACACCCTTCTTCTCCCTATTGATAAATGGAAATGCATGCCTTAGTTATGTGTTTACCTTATCTTAAATGTGATTGTTTAAGATGCACTTAGGATCTAAACAGCTTCCTTGGCATTTATACTGCACTCATTTTGTTCTACTTTAACCTAATTGAAAAGCACAAGGTCCAAGCTGACTTCCAAGTTATATCCAAACAGAAATGGGATAAAGTGAGCATGTGTGGAGTCAGGTGGGAGTTCACAGCAAGCTATTTGCACATCTGCAGAGCGTGGCCCTCACTAATAAAGATAAATCCCCACTTATTTGGGCCTCTTTGTGTTCTTTTCCATAATGGTCTTGAGACCTTAGGAACAGCAGAAGGGCTGTGCCGTGTGTGAGAAGCATCCTTCTCATGTTCAGGGAAAGTACTTCAGGGACTGGCAATAGTGGGGATAACAAATTGTATATATTTATATAGAAGTCATAAATAGTATATGCATATTCAATACAAATGCAATGATAGGCCTTGGTGAGGGAAGAAATGTCAATGTGTTAGCAGGTATATTGGCTATGTCATGGCTATTTTGTGAGGACATATCCTAGGCTAGCTTGAACTGGAAGAGAGCAACCTGCCATCTGCTTGGTTCCTCTTCTTCCAGCAAGTCTCACTGTAGAAGCATTACCCTGATAGAGGATGACTTAATGTTTAAGTATCTCCCATTGAAGATGGGATGTGTGAACTCAAGCAACTCAGCTTCATGTGGTAATCAGCCAGTGGGACATAAGAAGAAAGCTGGGTGTGCTAAACCAAGTGAGACCCAACTTGCCCATCTCCATGATGGAATGTATGAACTCAAGCAACTCAGCTTCATGTGGTAGTCAGCCAGTGGGACATAAGAAGAAAGCTGGGTGTGCTAAACCAAGTGAGACCCAACTTGCCCATCTCCATCACGCTCCCTTTCTAAGTGGCTCAAGGAGACAAAGTGATTTTGACTATGTCCAATTTTGCCTTAGTCTACTGACCATTAAGAATTACCCTTCCCACCAGCCTTTTTCATAGTGGAAGACTGATTAATTGCTATGTCAACCTTTAAGAACCTTGTACATGACAGTAAGCTTTAATGTAACTTTTCTATGGCTAGCTTCTTTTGCAAAGATGTATATACTATTACATAAAACATCAATTTGCTGCCAAACTATATAACATGTTTGGATGGATGGATGGGTGGGTGGATGGATGGATAGATGGATGGGTGGGTGGATGGATGGATAGATGGAATCTGAGGTGGGTTCACTTTGTAGTCCAAGCTGGCCTTTACTGAACTCAAGGTTCTCATGCCTGTTTTGAATGCTAGGATTACAGATGTGCACTACCATGTCCAGCTTATATGTCTTATTCTTAATATCATTTCCCAACTTTCTCTTCAAGTCCATTAAATTCTTGTATTCTATCTCCTAAAAATAGAAACTACTTTCCTATGTCTCCTCCCTCAATGAAATTCTTTTCTGTCACTAACAAGAATTGAACATAACTGCTCAATAGCTAAAAAAATTTTAAGGTCAAAGACTAGCTGGGTGATCGGGTCTGATGGTCATTCTTGGTGTCAACTTGACCACATCTGGAATTAACTAAGCCCAAACATCTGGGTACCTATGAGGGAGTTTTCTTTTTCTTTGTTTTCTTTGGTTTTTTTGAGACAGGATTTTTCTGTGTCACCCTGGCTGTCCTGGAACTCACTCTGTAGACCAGGCTGGCCTTGAACTCAGATCTGCCTGGCTCTGCCTCCCAAGTGCTAGGATTAAAGGCGTGGGCCACCATACCCAGCTGAGGGATTTGTCTTAATTAAATCATTTCAAGTAGAAAGACACACCTTTTGAGGTAGGAAGATCCACCTTTAATCTGGTGGCACCTATATAAAGGACATGGAAGAAGGGAGCTTTTACTCTTTGCCTGCTTGCCCTCACTCTTGATTTGCTGGCATTAGAGCCTGCTTGTCTGGGATTCCAGTGTACACTGAAGACCAGCTGAGACAACCATCCAGCCTTGTGGACTGAATAGTTACTGGATTCTCAGACTTTCCGTTGGAGACAGCTATTGTTGGACTAGCTGGCCTACAGCCTGTAAGCCACTCTAATAAATCAGTGTGTGTGTGTGTGTGTGTGTGTGTGTGTGTGTGTGTGTGTGTGTGTGTGTATTTACTATTGATAGATATATGGAGAGAGAGATTTTCATTCTATCAATGCTGTTCGTCTAGAGAACCCTGACTAATATACCAGGTTTGCCTGATGTCATCTGCTAGCTATTTATAAGCAGAGCTTGCTGCTTCTCACTCAGTTGAATTCTGGCCATCTTTGCCCAAGACTCTAGCCTCTAATTCCCCATGATTTCTGAAGAACATTATCCCTTTCCCAGGAGGAAACATCATTACCACATTGACTCCAACTGAAAGTGACTTCAAATTTAGGGCAATCTTTATTTTCAAAGTAGAGGAAATACTTTAAATTTTAAAAATGTAATCCATCATACAAAAACATTCTGTCCCTTGACCCTTGAGGAATGAGACAACCCTTGCCTCTCTCAGCTTTCTAGTGCTGAATGAAGTTGGAGTTAGATAACTATAATTAAAATTCATCTGTTCTCCTAGCAGCCCCCTCAGGCCAGCTCTTCAACAGCCTGCAATATAACTGACCTACCATTCCGAGAGTTATGGGTTTGGATCCTAACCATCTTTCTATCTCACATGACTGATGATCTTATTTGGAATGATACAGTCCTAGCTATCAGTTCATTCTGTTTATCTACATATTGGAAAAAATTATATTTCTTTCTTTAAAAAATACCTTTAGTGACCTACTTTGAGTAGGAGTGTATTTTCTCACCGGCTCTATTCCCATGCACTTACTCTTTCTGGACACTTGGGTAGCTTGCTCATCTCAGAATTTACTTGGCACTGTGAAGAAATTGAAACTAAAGTTTTCCAGAATACCTCTATTTCATTCTCTGAGGTTTGCCACATTCAGGGAAAGTCACAGGTCCTAAATCAAGGCATTTGTTTCTAGCAAAGAGGCAGAGAAGCCAGACCATACACATTAAGACTCAAAAAGCCACTTAGAGCCTAAAGCTCCATAAGAGAGGCAGGAAAGAATACCTCAGGAATTTGATGTTTTTGTCTCCCTCTGGATTTTCTGGCGAGAAACGAGGGATGGAAATTCCTTGGACATAATCATGTGGCTGGAACTATAGTCTCTTCCAGGAGTCTGCATCAGAAGAGCCAAGTCCTTGGCTAGGAGGCAGCATGTGGCCATGAAACACACACGGATTCAAGAGCCAGAGGACCTCCACCTGGTGTGCAATGGGAAGAGCTGTGTGGTACTCCTAGGCAGACTCTTTCCTCTCCCTGAGCAACCAGATGGTAGGGACAGTTATTCCCAGCCCCTGGGTGTGAGCAAGTTAGCCACAGGTTTGGGCACAAAACCTGCAAGCAACAGGCAAACAACAAATAGGCTACTCCAAGACAAAGAGATGAGGGAAGTTAGCCCACCCATGTGACTGATAGAAAAGCAATTGAAGCTTATCTGGGAATTGGAGTTTAGTGGAGTGCTTCCTAGAGTGATTAAGGCCATGGGCTCAGTCCTTGGCACTAAGCAGTAGCTGAAGTTCTGCCACTGACTGACTGGAACCTAATTAGCACCAGTAAAGTAGAAGTGATGATAATCCTTACCACCTAAGGTTGCTGTAAAATGTGTGGTTAAAATAAATTAAGCGAAGGCTGGAGTGGCTCAGTGGTTAAGAGCACTGGTTGCTCCTGCAGAGGACCTCGGTTCAGTTCTCAGAACACATATAGCGCCTCACAACTATTTGTAACTCTATTTCCAGAGATCTAATGCCCTCTTCGGACCTTCTTGGGCACCTGTTCTCACATATACATACCCACATTCAGACACATACACACCAAAAGTCTTAATAAAATATACCAAGAGCCTTAAAAAAAAAAAAAAAAAAAAAGAATTCAAGCTCTTCTAAACCTCGGATGGGGCCTTGAGGGCTGTACAAGTGTGTCAGTCAGGGGAAGTGGGGACTGAAATTCTGTGACAGTTACAGCAAAACGCAAGGTAAAGAAAGTAACCCCAAGCAAGCGTAAGTCAAATGACCACAAGTCTAGGTGGAAAGTCACACTACCTGTGTTCCAATTTAGTAGCTATCTGATTTGGGGGTATTACCTCTCTTCTCATGGTTTCTGCAGCCATGTCATGGTGATAGTAACAATAATAACCTGTTCTATAGGGTTGCTGTGAAATGTTCAGCTCTATTGATGTAATCATTGCATCATCATCATCATCATCACCTTCATACACGGAACTCAGGAAAGAAAGGCTACATTGTAATAGAGACTGAAATGCCATTACATTACTCCCAGTTTTGAGACACCTGCCATCAGTTATCCAGTTGGCACAATGAAGCCACGCCTCGGTTTATCCAGTGCTTCTGGGGCATGTCTGTCGGAAGTTCAATGGACAGGACATAGTTGGTAGAGTGGCCAGTGGTAGAGAGGGTGCCCCTCCGGGCACTTGTCTTATACACTGGACACACGTAAATGTCCTGATGCAGGAATAATGAACTGTCCCCAGGTTTCAGCCAAATGATGGGCAATGGGTCATAGAGGATTTTGGGGAGAGATTCTCCAATCTGCATCATTTTCCTGTCCCAACGGGCACCTTCAAGGAAAAGCCCTTTGATGTAGGCTCCATCTTCTGGGCTGTTCTCCATAGCTGTTTCTTGTGTAGTTACCTGAAAGAATGGAAAGCTGTGAGTTTCATAATCTGTTAGTTTCCCTGCACGTGGTAAGAATAGGAACCACCTGGCTGCCAGGTCCACCTCTCCTTAGAGCTGGGGCTTCTGTGATGGATCTTCTCAGATGTGAGCCAAGTCCAGTTCCTAGGCAGCTGCCTGCAGTTACATGTGGTGGGCACAGAGAATGCAATAAAGTAGGAGTCAGGAGGCCACACTGACTGTAGCGTCTCCCTTTGGAGACGCTTTATATCTAGGAAATAAAAGGTTAGATTCTGAACCAGGGCAAGTTGATGAAACAGTTCTGGGGTGAGAGGGGAAGTAGAGGAATAAACTTTTGATGTGCTTTTTAAAAAACAGTTTCTGTGGTTTAGAGACTTGCCCTAAGAACCAGCTCATTTCAGAATACCTGAAAATGCAAGGGCTGCCTCTGATGAGCTGGTGTGCTGGTTAGTTTTAAATGTCAACCATGCCTCAGTGAGGGGTTGCTACACTGGGCTGGCCTGTGAGCATGTCTGTGAGGGACTGTCTTGTCTTAATTGAGGTGGGAAGGCCACTGAATGTATGCAGCACCATTTCATGGGCTGAGTCCCGGACTGCGTAAGAGTAGAGAATGCCTCAAACTCAGAGATCCACCTGCCTCTGCCTCTGCCTCTGCCTCCCGAGTGCTGGGAGTAGTTTGAGGCCAGCCCAGTCTGTAGAGTGAGTTCCAGGGCAGCCAGGGCTACATAGAGAAACCCTGACTTGTAGGGGAAAAAAAGAGTAGCAAAGGATCTGAGTACTAGCAAGCAGGCAAGGATCCATGTGTTTCTCTCTGCACTTGACTGTGGATGTGATGCCTGTCGTAAGTCCGAGGTGCTTATCCTGTCGGTGGGGACCCCTTCCGGGGGCAGGGGGTTGTCAAATGACTCTTTCACAGGGGTCACCTAAGACCATCAGAAAACACAGATATTTACATTGCGACTCATAACAGTAGCAAAATTGCAGTTATTAAGTAGCAACAAAAATAATTTTATGGTTGGGGTCACTACAACATGAGGTACTGTATTAAAGTGTCACAGCATCAGGAAGGCTGAAAAGCACTGCCTTAAGCTCCTGCCTTGACTTCCCGACAAAGCTGCTGTTGCTCAGGGTGTTTTGTCACAGCAACAGCAATGGTAGAGAGGTGATTCCTTGGATTCCTCCCTGTAAAGCCAAAAATGGTCTAAGGACAGTAGGGAGTGATGGAGATCATGATGGACCAAAGGGTTACAAGCTCCATTCATCATTATTCTAAATCTTTTTTTTATTGTGAATGGAATTGTTTTTCCATTTATAAGGACCATCCAAAGACAATAGCATTCTTCCAAGTAAAGATGCAGCATGGGGGGACGGGAATATTTTCATTTTCCTGCCACGATGGTTGTAGTAGGTAGCTGTTCCAGCTTTGACCAGGAAGTACTACCCTCACTAAGGCTTCCGGTAACTGTCAAGCCTATGAGGAGCCCTTAAGACCTGAGATCTGGATATGCCAGCTCTCTTGGTTCCTGGATCCTGATGCTGGATGTAGACTGAGCAGAGTTCTCCAGAGAACACCTCTGGACTGCACTTCACCTCTCCCGGACCCTGTAACCTATCCCTTTACTTGTAAGTTACACCACAAAATAAACCTCCCTTTCAACTACATAGAGTTGCCTTAATACTTCCATCAATAGATGGTGACAGAATTTTCCCTTGGGAAGATGAATTTTCTAAACATGTATTTATTATTGTGGTGTGTGTGTGTGCGCGTGCGCATGCGTGCGAATGTGTATGAATGTGAATATCAAAGGCCAACTTTGCAGAGTCGGTTCTCTCCTCTAATATTCATTTGGTCTCCAGGGATCAAATAGGTTTGCGTGCAGGCCCCTTTGTCTGCTGAGCCATCTCACTGGCACCAAATTCCTTTCTCTGTGTACAGGAACAAAGGCTTGGGAATGCAGTGATTGTGTCAAAAATGGCTCTGGAGCCACTGTAAGCCCTGCTAACTTCTTTCCTTGTTCCACTTCAGAAGCATTTGTCCCACCACACAACCAAGTGTTTGCAGGTAGAAGGAAATGAGCAAAACCATTTTCTTAGGTTGATCCCCTGAGCTGTCCCAGTTCACAAAATCCCTACCTCAAATTCAAATCCGATGTGGTCAATGGGGATGGTGTATTTCCTGGCATAATTCTGAGACACTCCCGTCAAAAAAGACTGTGTAAAGTAGAATCCAGAGATCCAAAAGACCACAGGGGGCCCTTTCATGATCCATTCCTGTAGAGCCATAGAAATCAAAATTGAGAATCTACACTACATCAATAATAGGTTAAATCAAGGTGAGCGTGGGACTGGAGAGATGGCTCATTGGTGAAGAGCACCTGATGCCCCTGCATAGGACCAGAGGTTAATTCCTAACACCCATGTCAGGTAGCTCACAACCATCTGAGGGGGTCCAGTTCCATCTTCAGGCACCTGCACACACGTGGGCATAACAGACAGACACTGACACACACACACACACACACACACACACACACACACACACACACACTAAATCCTTTTTTCCCTTTTCTTTTTTTTCTTTCTCTCTTTCTCTTCTTCCTTCCTTTCTTTCTTCCTTCCTTTCTTTCTTTCTTTCTTTTTCTTTCTTTCTTTCTTCTTCAAGATAAGGTTTCTTTGTGTAGCTCTGGCTGTCCTGAAACTCACTCTGTAGACCAGGCTGGCCTTGAACTCAGAAATCCACCTGCCTCTGCCTCCCAAATATGGGAATTAAAGCATGTGCCACCTCCGCTGGCAACGTTTTACATGTATGGGGTTTTTGACTGCGGGTATATCTATCTGTGTCCCACACATACATGACTGGTGCTTGCGAAGTCTGGAGAAGGTGTCAGATTCCCTGGCACTGGAGTAACTGACTATTGTGAGCCACTATGTGGGTATTAAGCACTGAATCTGAATCGCCTGGAAGAGCAACTGGTGTTCTTAACCTCTGAGCCATCTCTCCAGCCCAATAAAATACATCTTAAAAGAACTAAGAGGAGTATGGAAATGAGCCTCATAGAAACAAAAACAAAAACAATACTCTTTGCTTTTTCATTTTTCTTGCAGCAGAGTCCTCTTTGGCTTGCACGTTCCTACTTTTGAAATAAAGGTACAAACGACATATCTCTACTAACATGGGTGCCAAGCTGATGCTGGAAACACAACAGGGAGCAGTAAAGACCACAGCCGGGCAATGCATGTCTCCTCTGTACTGAGCAACAGCTGCCATCCCCATCAAAGTGGCCTTGCAGTGATGCCGATGCTGGTCCATTGCTCAGGCCTTCTACGTCTTGCAGGACAAACATCTAGATTTATTCCCCCACCCTTAGTCTGGGCTTTTTTGTTAGTGTGTTTTTCTTTAGTTTTCTCATACTAGAGGTTGAATTTAGACCTCAAAAATGCTAAGCAAGTGCTCTACCATAGAGCTATAGCCCAGCCCCTATGTGTAAAAATCCAATGTCTATGTACCAGCTCAAAAAATTTCACACTACTAAACAGTTTTAATAAGTATATCCATTGGCCAGTTATGCTCCATAGGCCTCCAGCTTATGACATTTTTTTCTAGTTTTTACTCCTACCTCTATAGATTATAGACTCTGAAAAGTCTCTCCCTCCCCACTAACCCAGGTCTAGAAAGGCCATTCCCAAATACTCAACCCAGGGTGCTACACAGCTGCCAGCCCTCCTTCCCAACTTCTATTCTGCTATCTCAGAATGTCATCTCCACCTGAGTGAGCACACCAGGGATCCAATTACCCAGACTCCCAGGTACCTGGAAGAAGGCCAGGCGGGCCAATAGGTCAGCCACGTAGCCCCCCAGTGGCTTCAGTGATGGGTAGGATTTGGCTGCCCACATGGCTGGCACTTTACCCACAAGCATACTACTGAAGACTTCCTCCAGCTCTGAGGACATTAGGACTTGCCCTTTGATGGCCCGGCCAAGATCAATGAGGCTTCTGCGAACCACTTTGGTCAGCCTGCAAGGATAAAGGAGCAGGTTGAGCCTGGCCTTGCAGGGGTCCCTTTTGCCCAAGTACACCAAATGTATTCCTTTTATCTTTCTCCCCTTTCAGAGTCAATGATAAAGAGGAAAATTCAATCACCCATAACATTGCCACCTAAAAATAACATTCATGTATATCTTTCTTGTTTTCTTTAGAAATCATATTTTTAACGAAGTCATTCTGTATCACCTTTTTGGAATCTGTCTTTCTTTCTTAGCACATTATGAAATCTTCCCAATTCAATGAGTCCTGCCTCAGCCTCTCAAGTGCTGGAATTGCAGGCATGCACCACTACAACACAGTTCTAAATTGTCCTGTTGCTGTTTTGTGTGTATGTGATGCATGTACTTGTGAGTGTGCACACGTGTTGAAGCCAGAGGTGGACTTCGGGTGTCTTCCTCTATCACTCTCCACCTTATATTTTTCAGACAGGGTCTCTCACTAAACCTGGAGCTCATTGATTGCCTAGACTACCTGGTCATTGAGCACAGGAATTCTCTGGTTCCCTGTGCTGGTATTACAGCTGTCTATCACCAGGCCCAGCTTCTGTGGGTACTGAAAATCCAAACATCGGTCTCCATACCGGCACTTGACCACTGAGCTATCTCCCCAGCCCCAAATTATCCCCCCCCCCCTTAGCCCCCGGAGCTGAAGACTGAACCCAGGGCCTTTCGCTTACTAGGCAAGCGCTCTACCACTGAACTAAATCCCCAACCCTGTTTTTGTTTTTTCAAGACAAGGTTTTTCTGTAACAGCCCTGACTGTGCTAGAATTCACTTTGTAGACCAGGCTGGCCTCAAACAAAACAGAGATCTGCCTGCCTCTACCTCCTGAGTGCTTGGATTAAAGGTGTGCGCCACCACACCCAGCTAAATTGTCCTTTTCAATGACTGTACAACATTCTATTTTATTCAACTATTTCCCTACCATTGAAATATTTTTAAGCTGGGCGTGGGGGCACACATCTTTAATCCATGGACTCTGGAGGCAGAGGCAGGTGTATCTCTGTGAGCTAAAAGCCAGCCTGGTCTACAAAGTGAGTTCCAGGCAACCAGGGCTACATAATGAGATACTGTAGAAAGGACGAAAGAACAAAGGAGGAAGGAGAGAGAGAGAGAGATTGAGAGAGAGAGAGAGAGAGAGAGAGAGAGAGAGAGAGAGAGAGAGAGAGAGAGAAAGATTATTTGTAGGTTGTTATCATTTATAAACAACATTGCTAGAAAAGTCCATTTATATCTGCTTTTGGGTGAATTTCTAATTACTTACTTAGTAATAGGTTTTTGATAAAAGAATGTCTATGGTTTAGGACTTTTAATCCACATTGCCAAAGTTGTTCTTTTTACAGACTATGAGGTTTATACCTGAGAAAGGGCAGCTGAAGGGCACCCTGCAAGTAAGCAAGACCACCTGCCTCTTTCTGCCTCTTTCTGACCTCTCCATTCTGAGGCCTGGCTCAGCCCAGAGGAGTTCAGTTGAGTGTAAAAAAAAAAAAAAAAAAAAAAAACCTGCCACCAGGGCTTGTAGAATCTCAACCCAATGGGGAAGAGGATGAGCAAGTGCAGAATTTCATAGCAGGAGGAACTCAAGATTCAGATCAGATGCACGTGCTTGCTGAGGAGGCAAGAGGTAAAACGGTTGCCTGAGGGACTGTATCACAGATCTCTAGTACACCGAAAAGACATAATTACAGTTTTCCTATTGTCTTGTTATTCCATTCTTGCAACTATAACCTCTGTTAAGTTCAAGGGATTTTGTTGTTGTTGTTGTTAAGATTTTTTTATTTATTATGTATACAGTGCTCTGTGTGCATGTACACCTGCAAGCCAGAAGAGGGAACCAGATCTCATTAGGGATGGTTGTGAGCCACCATGTGTTGCTGGGACTTGAACTCAGGACCTCTGGAAGAGCAGCCAGTGTTCTTAACCTCTGAGCCATCTCTCCAGCCCCTAGTTCAAGGTTTTAATACCTAAAGAATGCTTGCCCCCGAAGACACAAGTCACAGACCCCTAAATCAGAAGCTAAACTGTCACCTAACCATTTTTGGACTTCCCCTGCCACTGGCTAGCTACATGGAAACAGGTAGTGGGGGAGGATGCTAGGATCCTATTGAAGATGGGGATTTGTTATTGCCTGTTCTCTGCTATGAGAACAGCCCCTGATGAAGGCCAGTGTAAATCTGGCAGCCATCAAGGAATGGCCCCAGTGGTCTGAGGGGAAACTGAACCATGAAAGGGAAGGCACCAGAGCTGGTGTCTGGATCAATGAGGACTTGGCGCATCTTGCTGAGTTTTCTCATCTGTAAAGTAGTGGTAGAAATGAATAATGTCCAGCACTCGGGAGGCAGAGCCAGGTGGATCTCTGTGAGTTCGAGGCCAGCCTGGGCTACCAAGTGAGTTCCAGGAGAGGCGCAAAGCTACACAGAGAAACCCTGTCTCGAAAAACCAAAATAAATAAATAAATAAATAAATAAATAAATAAATAAATAAATAAATAATGTCATGTCACACTAATTGTCTAGGGTTCTAATGAGAACTGTGAGTAGTGTTTGGAGCCATACCTGACACTAGAGGCTCATTCAAAATAGCTCTGACCACTTCTTCCGCTATTAGCTATGCTTGGTATTGATTTGAACTTGATAGAATCATGGGAATGAAGGAGAGAGAAGTGGGAGTAATTTAATACATGGCCATCACATGCTGGGGTCACTCTATTTTATAGCTCTCCCCTCGGGTAGGACAGACAGCTTTCTCTGCACAGCCGTATCTTATCAAGGGTCCTCTTTAGTTATTACCCCACAGGCTCCAACTTTCAAGAGCCAAGCAAGATCATTAGGCCCACCTGTTGAATCTGATGAGTTCCTGCCTTAGGACGGTATTCATAGACTCCTCATAGACCACAGGGTACAACTTCATTACCTCCTCCAGGTTAAAGTCACTGGGAAGCTTGGACAGTATATCCTGGGCCAGCTCTTCAACCACTTCCTTTAAGTACAGACAAGAGAGAGGGAATGAGAAGTAATGCCAGCAGACAGGGGGCTTTATTTGGGGACACTTGATGTAAGCATTGGCCCTTCCTGAGAACTCTTCCACAGAAGCTAGTTCTGCCTTTGAGGGGAAAGAGGACACCCATCAACTCACCATCCTTGGAGAGGACATCACTCCTTTGTCCAGAATGTGAAAATAATGAGTAATAATGACAGCCCTGTCCTTGCAGCTGTGGCCAGACAAGGCATCCTTCATCAGTCAGGTAGCCCTAGGGCAGCACAGAACACTGGCCCTATCGTCAAGGTCATCCCCAGTGAGAATCCCCCACAGCTCTTGTAGTTGGGAGCTCTTTCTCAATGCCAGTGACACTTGGGAAGGTAGTAGGTCAATCTTTACTATTGAGCAAGACAAGCCTGTGGCACAGGGATTAGCCAAGTAGGGAAGGGGACAAACCCAGTGGACCAAAGAGGACAGACTGTGAATATGGCAGAGCCAAATAGCTCCCCTACCCAGTGGGGCTGGTTGACTGAAAATTACTTCCTTTCCTACCCCTTTATTAGGACACCAACCAGGCTGGTGACCATACCAATTACCACTTAGAGTAAATGAACCCAGTCATCAAGGTTCAAACCTGACAAGTGTTGGATGTGAGGCAGCTCAGAAGGAGCAGGAAGAGAGAGAGAGAGAAGAGAAGAGAGAGGGAGAGAGAGAGAGAGAGAGAGAGAGAGAGAGAGAGAGAGAGAGAGAGAGAGAGAGGAGGGGAGGGGAAGGGAGAGGAGGGGAGGGGAGGGGGGAGAGAGAGAGTGGAGGGGAGAGAGGGGGGGAGAGGGGAGAGGGTGGAGGGGGAAGAGAGAGAGAGAGAGGAGAGGGAGTTGGACCTGAGACACATTTCTGAGTCTGGCTCACCCATTGACTTCATGAAGAACATGAAGCTGGCTGGTCACTTCTCTCAAGACTCACTTGAGAGGAGGTTTTTGGGTTTTTTGGTGGTGGTGGTGGTTTTTTGGTTTTTTGGTTTTTGGTCACTTATACACTGAATAGTATAGTCTTGGCCAGTGCTTCACGAAGTCTGCACTGGGACTTCTAGAAGAACCGTGGTTGTCTCCAGAGCACAGACTAAACCATGATCAGTTACATGGTGGGAAAATGACTCTTCTCAAGTTTTGATGTCTTTCTCTTTCCATTCCTTTCAAACAGAAGGCTTCATATTGGTGCTAATTTGACAATTCTGTAACCCTCACAGATCCCTCCCTCCCTTTAACAAGAAGCCAGCAAAGCCTCAGCGCTAGGACTTTGGCTAGCAATATCACTCAGGAAGAACTTAAAACATAGTTTGTTTTCTTTCCTTCTGTCCCAATCACAACTTAATGGAAATTATATTAGGTCTCCACTTATGGTTTTGACTTGCAATTGTTAAATATTTTTAAGCAAAAGTACATTTAGTTATAGGGAGTATATGATATAGAAAAATTCATGAATTTTTTTTTTTTTTTTACAGAAATAACTGGCATTTTGGAACCTGCTTCTTTTGTGTTATGTGTTTGAGGACCTGGCAGTAGGACCAAAAAGCCTTACCCTTACCCCAGAGATATATGCCAGGTCTCCATGTTCCTGCCTTCCTGGTTACCACCCACAGTCTCAAAGGTCTACTAGATGGAAGCCTGGTTACCTGAGGGGACTTTCCACTCCCTCCTGACTGTCTTGGGAGGGTCAGCAGCACTCCTTGGAAGAGTTGGTTCGTTTCCTGGTTGTCCTTGGTGATGTCAGCATTCTCATGGAGGCCGAATACTTCAGGGTGTGCTATGATGGGGAGGGTCCTGAGATAATCAATGTAGGTCTGGAAAGGAAATCTTCAATTGATACCAGTGTAGGGCCCCTGGGGTCCTACAGGCGATTCAGCGTGGCTAAAGCCATCTCAAAAAGAAATCTCATTGTGTTAGTAGAGTAGCTCTGCCTCCACTTCCTAGCCAGGACAGTGAGTTATTCCTTGGACTGCTTTCTGGAGAGAATCAGAGCAGGTAGGTTTAGCATTTTCCTTCCCACCTTTGGCCTTCTCTCTGTTCCTAAGTAACTGACTTTAGAATTACGTAGATCTGAGTCTGGGTCCTAGTTCAATTGCAAACTAACTGTAACCTGGAGCCAGTCACCTAAAATCCCAATTCTGTTATCTGTAGATGGGGAGACAGACAAGCTCATAAAGAAGGCTCATAGCGGGAAGAGTAGCATGTTTTGCATGGTTCTTGTTTTCATATTTCCTTTTATTTTTTTAATCTGGTTGTTCTGTCCTTTTTCATTAGCCATTTTTTAAAATATTTATTTATTTATTGTGTATACAGTGTTCTGCCTGCATGTATCCCTACAGGGCAGAAGAGGGCGCCAGTTCTCATTACAGATGGTTGTGAGCCACCATGTGGTTGCTGGGAATTGAACTCAGAATCTCTGGAAGAACAGCCAGTGCTCTTAACCGCGGAGCCATCTCTCCAGCCCCTAGCGATTTTTTTTTTTGAAGATAGGGTCTTAATATGTAGCTCAAGTAGGCCTCATATCTAAAGTTCTGCTTTAGCTCACTGAGACTATGGCTTTATGCCACCGTGCCCAGCTTCTCTGTCACCTTTTTTCTTTGGCATTATGTTTTATCTTATTTTATTTTCTTCTTTTTGTTAGTATAATTTTTTTTACTGATTTGGAAATCTCACATAATGCACCCCAATCACCCTTACCTCCCATTCATCCCAGGTCTAGTCCCCCAAATTTTTAGCCTCTCCCCCAAAAAAAGATTTTAAAAGATGTTCAACTTGTATTGTCCATACAGTCACTAGAGCCCAGTCAAGCTCCCAGTGGCCAGCCCACCAAAGAAAAGTGAGTCCCTCCCCACCCGCACCCCCAACAATTGTGGAGAGCTACAATTTTGATTCAAGAGTTCCCCTTGATGACTTCCTGTCTAGACTGCTACTCTTTCTCAGGGATGAAATGGGGAAGGGGTTGTCACCGAAGCCCTCCATATCTTTCCTTCTCAACTGCTGTAGTTACCTTTTGAACCATTATTTGAGTTGCATTTATCAACCTGTTCACTACTAAGCCTTTACCTATGTGTGTGTGTGTGTGTGTGTGTGTGTGTGTGTGTGTATAACATATGTGCATGTGTATGTGAGTGCAGGCATGTGTGTGTCATGGAGTGCATGTGGAGGTCAGATGACAACCTTGGGTGTTGGTCCTCAACTTTCACCCTCTTTGAGTCAGTCTCTTGTTCTTCATCACTATGTACATCAGGCTAGCTGGCCCACAGGCTTCCAGGGATATTCCTGTCTCTGCCTCCATCCTGCCATATGTGTGCTGGGATCGTAGGTATATGTACAACTTGGTATGTAGATTCTGGATGATCCAAACTCTGATCATTACACTTTTGTGTCAAACACTTTATCCACTGAACATCTCCCAATCCCCACAAGCCTTCATCTTAACTATCCCTTCTCTCACCCCACCCACTACCCCAGATAGAATCCAAATCTTAAAGACCCTATCTGCCCCAAATACCCAGCATTCACCAAACAACGTCATCTCTCTTGAAGGCTCCATGGAATAGTAGGAACAGATTATGGAATAGCTAGGCTTTCCTTGGAAATACTGTAGCCCCTAGCTTCAGTCTGAGAGCAAAGATAGGGTATCCTTTACCTGGTAGGTACCATGGGGAGGGATGTAATAAGTCTCTCCAGGAGCAACGTAGTAGGGCTCTGCTTCAATTTCCTTACAGTAGAATATGGACAGGAGGGACAGCAGGAGACGCCTATCTTTGTCATCTGTCACTCTGCCTCCGTAATTACATTCCCCTGGGGACAACAGACAGCAGAAGGAGCTGAGCACAGAAAAGGTTGTCATGAACATGTGCATTAGCTTCGAGCATTAGTTTCTTCTAGCTAAGAAGTCCTGTTGGAGCTCAGGTGGTCCAAGAACACAGGGTTGCTGACACCATACTCAACATGGTTGGAAAGGCTGTTTGTGTATCACGGTGGTTATCAAAAATAATACATGTTCCCCATATCAAGAATTAAGAAAGAGAGTTTATCTGGAAGACGCTGATAGAATCATCAAAAATTCTACAAAAGATAACAATTCATGTTAAGGAATCTTCCAGACAGTTCCCCCCACCTTGAGTATTTAAATGTGTATATATGAAATGTGATTTAAGCTAAAGACTTTGGAATGAAAGAGTCATGAGTTCTAATTCCATCCTGGTACTTAGTAGCTTTTTCTTAGGTCAGAAGCAGTAATAACTGCAGGACGACATTTATAAAGCTGTGGATAAGATGAGATGGCCCTTAGAAATGCAGACTGTAGAAAGACGTTATCTTCTACACATATTCTTGGGAGGTATGACTTTCTCAACTCTAAGCCACCTCCTCCTCCTCAGCACCATTCTATGGGACCTGGATTTCTGTACTCAGATCTCTATAAAAAAGAATTAGATAATTTACCAAAGATGGTGGTGTATGCCTTTAATCCCAGCACTCAGGAGGCAGAAGCAGGTGGATCTCTGAGTTCAAGGCCAGCCTGGTCTACATTATGAGTTCCAGGACAACCAGAGCTGCACAGAGAGACTGTATCTCAAAAAAAAAAATAAATAAATAAACACGCACATACAAGGGTACCCAGAAAGGTGGGCTTATTTCCAAGTTCAACCATTCCAAGAAAGGGAAATTATGATCCAATTTAAGGGGAAGGTAAGCGGCCTAAGTTGGAAGAGCCTCAGTGCCTAGGAGGTGGATCTCAGACAGGTAGTTAAAGGCCTAGAAACTCATACTGAGTAAGGTAAGCCCTACACGAGCAGCTTCACTGGCCATCTGGATTTCTTAGACTCTCTCTGAGTGTCCCCAGGCCTTCAGCAAAGTTCAGTTGGAACACACTGCAGGCAGTTCCAGCTATAAGGAGCTTTCTATCAAACCTCAAACTACATACAGTATTAAAAAGAATGAGATAGTGGCCTTTGAGCCAGGTAAGATGACACATGTTTTTCACTTTGGAGGCTAAGGCAGGAAAATCACAAGTTCAATGTCAGCCTGTGTTGCGTAGCAAGATCCAGTCTCATTACAAACAAACCCCTTCTCTCCAGCAAATAAACAAGAATAGCATCCTCCTGCTCCCATGCTCAGTGCTGGATATACCTGTAATAATGCACCAGGTTTCATCAAATGTCTTCACCAGTGAATTTTCCTGCTTGGGATATACTTACAGGCTCTGGGTTTTACATTGATTAAGGCATATCCAGTTCTTTATAACTACTTTTTTTATAATAAGTACACAGGCTCCTAGAAGGGCTAGGATGTACCTCAGTCCTCCTCTAAATTCCTTATTGTTCTTTCTACAGAGCTTACCAAGTTAAGAGTAGATGGCTTCAACCCATCTCACTTAACTTCTCTGTAGATGAAACCTGTGTCTTTAGCTAATATGGGTGGCAAATTCCAATGCTCACTCATATCTGGTGCCTGGTGGTTATTCTTTTTTTCTATCCAGGTCCATAGGAAGGCTACCTGCTTCTGGGCTCCTTGGAGTTGGGTAGAGTCTTAATTGCTAGTGTGACCACACAAGCATATGTATCAAGATGACAGCAAATAACACTGGTAAAGCCTTTACTAATTGTGTACCCAATACATAAGTTTAACAGCAGAGACCTCTGTTGATGTGCATAGGAGTGAACAAGAAGTAGACCTTTGATGTAATTCACCCTTGAGATTCGGGGATGGTTTCCCTAGCCTAGGCTGCTTATGCTCAAGAGCACAGTTGGAAAGGGCTGTCCCCCAAGCTGGCAGGCACAGTGAAGGCAGGTTTATTTATGACCCCAGATGGTGTTCTACCAAGGCCATCTTCCAAGACAATTCTGCACTCATTCTATGGGTGAGGAATCCTGGGATAGCCTTCCCTGCAAAGCCCACTTCTCTGAAGTTTTTTTTTTTTTTTTTTTTTTTTTTTTTGAGATAGAGATTCTCTGTGTAACAGCTCTAGTTGTCCTGGAACTCACTCTGTAGACCAGGCTGGCCTCGAACTCACAGAGATCCACTGGCCTGTACCTCCCGAGTGCTGGGATTAAAGGCCTGTGCCACCACCTCCCAGTTGAAGAAGTTCTTTTACCAAACCAAGACCCACTGTTTTGTCTTAGGGGCACTGAGTTAAAGTCAAGGTAGCACTGTATTACTGAACCACTCTAATGAAGGGTTCTCAAGCTTTGCACTAACATGTTGGACTGGACAGTTCTGTGTTGTGTTGGGGGCTATCCTATGGACATTATAGAATGTTTAGCAACATCCTTGGCCTCTAGTCATTAGGTGTGAGTAGCATTTCCCTCTTCGTTGTGAAAAACCAAAACACCTTCAGATATTGCTAAATATCCAAGGGGGTATGGCAGAAATGCCCAGAGTTCAGTATTCTACTCCAAGCCTCGGTTTCCTTCATTGCACAATGTGGTTACTAACCTGGAGATTTCCGTTGGTGTGTCTGGAGCATGAGCAAAAAAGCTGTGTTAGTACTTGGTGAGAGGATCTGGACACGTGTGATCTTGAAGATGCCACAGTCTTTCTACGTGTTACATCAGTTTATACAGCTCACTCTATTTTCTCTCCTGTCCCTAGGATTATATTGTGTATTCTTTGAGGGCAGCAAGCAAATTTATTCTTCTGCATTCTTCCATATTGTGAACTAGTATGTATTAGGTGAGCAGGGTAAAAATCACTGAGGAATTGCTTTGATCCAAACAGCTTATGCCACTCCCACTTCAAGATCCTATGTGGGAAATACTCCTCTTCCCATTTGTAAATCTCCTACTGAACTCTTTTAGAAGTTGTCCAGGATTGTCTGCCCCTGCTCCAAGATGTAATCATCGCATTGGCTTTCTGTTTTAGAGATGTTTCTCTTTCCTAAAATTTTTAAAGAATTCTTACTTTATGTTCATGGATGTTTTGCCTGCATGTATGTCTATGCACCATATGTGTGCAGTGCTTGAGGAGGCCAGAAGAAGCCAATGGATCCCTGGAACTGGAGTTACAGACAGGTGTTAGCCACCATATGGGTGCTGGGAATCAAACCCAGGTCCTGTGGAGGCAAGGATCTCTGCAAGCATCAAATGATCCATGTGAGGTAAAGAGGAAGTGAGCCGGTGCTCATTCAAACTTCTGGAGTCTGACACCAAGCCAGATTATTTTAGACATCTTTAAATCCGTTACAATTTTGGACGAAAGTTTCCTGGTGACAATTATTCATATTCCATCTGCACAATAATGCTTCAGGTGTGAAAACTCTTACAAAGTACATGTGACCTCTACCATGAAGATGGGTCCTATAGCTTAAGGGCCTAAGATCTGGTCTGATCTCTGACAGAGATAGCATAGAGGTTACAAAATACATGTGACATCTCCCCTATTGCCTGAGAAACAAAGATAAAAATAAAGGTCTAGGGAGGGAGAGTCTGGGGTAAATATTCTGGTGGATCTGGGTGAGGCCTGGCCCTACAGATAGCAAAGGTCACCAGGTCATTAACAACATCCCCTCCCAGCCTTCTGGTAGAAAACAGGTATACATTTCTTCCATTGAAAAGACAACCCTGTGTGATTAACACTCCTGGTTTCTCACATGCTTATCTGTGAGCACTTGTGCCCTCTACAGTACTGAGAAAGAGCAGCATCTATTCAGCCCCTCTTTCTTTGACATGTGCATGTATGTGCATATATATGTGGAGGTCAGAGGTCAACCTCAGATATCATGCTTGCTCAGGCACTGTCCACCTTGTTTTGAGGCGACATCTCTTATTGGTCTGGTATTTGCCATTTACTCTAGGCTGCTGGCTAGCAAACTCTAGCCGTCTGTCCATATGTCTTTGCCTCTCTGGCCTTGGGATTATAAGCACATGCCAAAGCACCCAACTTTTTATGTGTGTTCTGGGTCTTTTTATGTGTGAACTCTCAGGTCTTCTTGTGTAGTAAGCACTTGATGGACCGACCATGTTATCTCTTCAGCCCATAAATGTTTCTATCAGTGTACTTAACACTATATCGTCATTTATTTATTTACATTTTCTTAGACTGAGCCACCTGACCATGGAAGCCTGTATCTTAATTCTGGTTTTATTTTTTACAGTGTCCAACATGACAACAAGCACTAGCAAAAGATGAGTATTTTTTGAATGAATGAGGGAGGGGGTGAGTAAGGAAGGAAGGAGCTGAAGAGCATGAGTGTGGAAAATGGTACCAGACGATTAGAGCAGCAAAGCTCTGTCCATAAATACCTGTCAGGTAGGTCAGAGCTTCAAAGGGCACCTCCTTGTAATCATTGAGAAACATCTGGATCTGCCGCATGCTAATCCGCAGGTCGGACTCATTGAATTCATAGGGGATGTTCCAACCTGCAAGAGGCAGAGAATTACAGGCTCAGGAGCCGAGAGCTCTTAATCCCCACTCAGAGACTGAGCATGGAAGGTAAGCATCATTGTGGATCAAGGGCCTCTTCCAGCCCTGTGAGCATCCAGCACCCAGCCAACCATTTGCCTTGATTTATTGCCAATATGGCAGCCATTCTGCCTGAGAAAACATCCGTTCTAAAATTGGTTTCCTTATGGATTTCCCCATTTGTGAAGGAAGATGTTAACATCCTGGGACCTGTGAGACAGGATTTACTCAGCCTACTTGGAAGACTGTGGTAAAGCATGGTGTAGCATGAATCTTAAAAGTTTTTATTAATAAAATCAAATCCGGGCTGGGTATTGGGGTGAACGTTGGAAGATCAGAGAGACAGAACAAGCCATAGCTACCTCGCCTTGCCAATTCCTCAGCTGATCCTGTTTCCTCAGATTGGATGCCTCTCAGCTGAACTGTGCTGCTCAAAAGCCTAAAAGCTTAACCAGCATCTAGTTCCTCATCCTCACACCTTAAATACCTTTCTGCTTTCTGCCATCAGTTCCTAGGATTAAAGGCGTGAGTCACCATGCCTAGCTGTTTCCAGTGTGGCCTTGAACTCACAGAGATCCAGGTGGATCTCTGCCTGTGGAATGCTACGATGTAGTGGCGTGTATGCCACTATTTTCTGGCCTCTATATCTAGTGGCTGTTCTGGTCTCTGACCCCAGATAAGTTTATTAGGGTGCACAGTATTTTGGGGAACACAATATCACCATAGCCTTGGGCTCCAAAAACAACATGTACAGCATAGCTGAGAGCAGGAGCTATGGCTGGGCAGCCAGTGGAGCTGGTCTGGAGGCTTCTTCCTGCACTCATGGAAGAACCGCATGGCCAGTCTTACAGAAACCGCCACTGAACTGGGGTCAATGATTTCACAGAGGAATTCTTTTCAATTTTAAAAAATTTTTTATGTCATGTGCATGAGTGTTTTGCCTGCATATATGTCTGTGTACCATGTGTGTGCCTGGTGCCTGCAGAGGTCAGAATTCTAGAGGCATTGGATCCCCTGGAATCGAAGTTACAGATTTGTGATCCATCATGAGGGTGCTAGGAATCAAATCTGGGACCTATGCAAGAGGAACAAACGCTATCAAACATTGAACCCTCTCTCTAGCCTCTTGCAAAGAAATTTAATTCCCTCCTAAACAATCAAATTCCAATTAAAAATGTAAATAAAACTCATATGCTGAAAAATGAACAATGGGATCATTGGTTTTGAGACAAATGGTTGCATAGATTTCTGGAGTTCTGGTGTGAGGAAGAGGATGGGGAAGAAGGGGGAAGAGGGAGTGGGAGGAGGAGGATGGTATGGGGGGGAGGATAGGGGTAGAAATGGGAGGGGTTTGATGAGGTCAGAGGGGGAGGGGTGAAAGAGGGAGACTAGGGGTGGGAGGGGGAGGATGGGGTGGAGGAGATGATGCATGAAAGGCAGGCCCAGGATTGTCCCCTCCTTTCCATCATCCAGGGACAGTCACAGGGCCTGTAGGGCTACCTGGGGTTGGAGGAAGGGAATCACCAAGAGGATGCAGAGGAGTCGGTGGGGCAGTTGGGGAAGGGAACAAACAAGAACAAAGCATGAGACATGTATGTGGAGATGCCATAATGAAACCCATTAATTACCGTGTATACTAACTTCAGAAATTACTTTCTTAAAAAAGCAGGAAAGGAAGAACCACAAAGAGCTACCACGAGGACAGTTTCTGCTAGGAGTCCCCACAGTGGTCCTTCCAAACCTGCTAACCAGATCAAAAGCAGCCCATAGGTGAGACAGGCCATCCACCATGGAAGATACAATGAGAGCAGTCCGATAGTTTCCTAACAAGGTTAGTTAGTTACTCACTAGTTACTTTCCATCGATAAATCAGTGCATTATGATTTTTTAAAGTACAGGCAAGTGCCCGGGTGTATTTCTGTCTTTCATAATTCTGCACATGTAAAGACAGTTAGCCCACATGCTGGAGGTTCCTTGGTGACAGCTCTGGAGAATGGAGATCACGCCTAAAATGAATATGTTCCACTCATTATCTACCTCACTAGGTGGAGATCCCCTAATTCTGGAACCTCACTTGTGTGTGTGTTCGTGTGTGTGCACACATGTAGAGGCAAGAGGTCCACGTGGGGTATTATTTCTCAGATGCCATCTACCTTATGTTTTTGAGATAAAGTCTCTTACTGGAACCTGGAGCTCCCTAGGCTGGCTGTCTGGCAAGCTCAGATCATGCACTTCACCTCCCCAGCACTGAGATTACAGATCACAGATGCATGCCACCAGGTCAGCTGTTTGTGTAGATGCTGGGATGGCACTCAGGTCCTTGTGTTCCCATCTCCGAGTACCACTCTTTCCCCATCCCCATGCCCCACACTGACTTGGTTATAAGGCTGCCAGATTTAGAGAGGAAAAAAAAAGGATAGTAAGTGAACATTGAATCTCAGGCAAATAACAATTCATACTTAGCATAAATATTTGCTAAGTCATTCCTAGAGCATGTGTATTATCTTTCTGGCCACGCCATTTCAGCACAAAGCTGTAGATTCCACCTGTGGTCCCTCCCCAGGTCATCTGGAGATGCTGTCTTACCTAGGGCTCCATAGTTCCTCCTCTCTTGGACAATAGCGTGGAAGAAGCAAAGCCCAAACAACAGTTTTTGCCACATAACTGGTTTTGTACAGCTTTGGAAAAACACAGGGTCTGAGATAGGGTCATTGAGGTAGGAACGAAGAAGGTTGGCCCTGAGCCCTTTCGGGGGCTCATTGGTCATTTTGATCCCATTCTGGAGAATGCTGACAGGAAACTTCTCTGATGGATAGCTAGTTAGCCAGAGTCTGGAAATACAAAAGACCCAGCTGTTCAGAGTGATGCAATAAGTTATATTGATAAATAATAACAAAAATAATAGCTACCACTATTAACCATTTTCATAAATGATAATTATCACCAATTATCATAAATATTTTAGACTTGGTAGGCTTACATAATACCTGCTCAAATAAACTAGACATAGATAATAAATGAATATTTATGAGCATTTTTCAATAAAACTTTATGTATGGACAACAAAATTTGATTTTCATATAATTTCCATGTGTCATAAAATATTAATTTTTTAGTTTTTTTTCAGATATTTAAATATTAGATGGCAAGCCATATCAGAAATGCAACAGGCTGGATTTAGCTCACAAGCCAATCTTATTCCCTGGCCTGGAATAATGTGAAAGTGAGTTGAAAGCCTGTCTGGTTCTACTCTTCAGTCTATGAATGCAACTGCTACTTCTGTTTGACAAAAACTCCGTAAAGTCCAGAAATACCGATTAGAGGAGTAAGCAATGGCGCTAGACAACATGTAATTATTTTAAGAGCAGTCTTGCTCAGTCTTATCTGGTGATTGAGCATGGACCCCAGGACCCAGGCATAGGAGTGACTTGCCTAAAGCTATGCGGGTAACATGCTCTGGGCTGCTGCTTGTGAGTGGAGGCTTATAGGCCAATGTGATTGCTAGAGGAGTCTGTCTTAGGACAGGACACTGCACCTGTGTTTGAGGCTATGGGTCCTCAGGACCTCAGTGCAGAACTAAGGCGTTTGTGCCAGGGAGAGGTGGTGGGCATTTGAAGAGGTGACCCTGAGCCTGGGTTGGCTACAGAAGGACACCAGGTTCTGTGTCTTCTCTCCAGTTCCTATGGTCCTGGGTTGGGCCTCACACTCCCACAGGAAGCACTCTGCTATCTAGGTGGGCTGGACAGCAGGGGCATGCACAGAGAGTCTGCTGGTGTGTGAGGCAGAGAAGGCCAATGACATTGTAAACATGACTGAACACTGTTCATGCTGCGTGTAAAACTTCTGCCTCGAGACCTGGGTCAATTCTGCCAATCTTGAATCTATAGACAAGCCCATCTGAGTCACTACCCACAGCATTGTGTCTCTGTGCTGAACCCATCACTGAGGACAGGTCTTCCTGGGTGTCCCATGGGTAAGCCTGATTGGGTCCCCTGCATAGGACAATGGTTCTCAGCCTGTGAGTCTTGACCCCTCAGAGGGTCACATATCAGATACCCTGCACACCACATATTTACATTATATTTCATAACAGTAACAAAATTACAGTTATGAAGTAGCAATGAGATATTTTTATGGTTGGGGGTCACCACAACATGAGGAACTGCATTAGGAAGGTTGAGAACCACTGGAATATGAGCTTGTCACGACACCTGGTTTCATCTGTCTAATGCTGGTCATGAAGGACTGTGTGAGGGAATCTGTGCCAGTGAATCTGAGGCCACACACAGCATGTGGGACCTCCAGGTGGTCACTGGCCAGACACCAGGCCTCCCTTTCTTGCTGGCCAGAACCATTCTTCCACAACTACAGCAGTTGGTGGTAAAGCTCCTCATAGGGAGCATCATAGGAATTTCTGCCTATATATATATATATATATATATATATATTTATATATATATATATATATATATATATTTATATATATATATATATATATATATATATATATATATATATATATATATATATATATATATATATATAAAACCATCTCCTCTATTGAACAATGTTAACTGCAAGGCTCTTACATGTTGGTGTCTGGTCCACAAGTTTCCCCTTAGAAAACAAGCCTGTGCTGTCCTCTCAACTCTGGCCTCTTCTTTTAGCCTCCAAGGGTCATGTTGGTCCCCCATTCTAGACCCTGTGCAATTGCTGAATCTTCCAGGGACTATCTGCCAGGTGTCAGCTCTAAGGGATGATTGACCTCTACAGCACACAGCTCAAGGGTTTTGTCTGGCCTGAAGAGTTCCAAGTTAAGCATTCTAAGGTTGGAGTGAAAACATGTTCACCATCTGCAGGATCCCAGGGAAAGAGGGTTATGGGGTGTGACCTTTTCACTGCCCCATCCCTCTAGCTATTGTTGGAGGGAGGACAGCTGGCTGGAGCTTGCCCAGAACTTCTCATTTTCACCAAAATCAAATCGAGAATTCTCTGGTAACTATGGCCTCCTTTCTCCCAAACTGGCAGCACTCCTGCTGAGGACATCTGTTAAAGACCCTCCTTTAACTCTTGCTGGCCTCTGATTTCAAACACAGGGACTGTAGCTGAGCCCTATAGAGGGCCGGAACCTTCAGGGTACAATGGTATTGTGCCATCCTACCTAACACAGGGACATGCCTTGGTGAATACCACATCACGTGATTGTTTTTTGTTTGTTTGTTTTGAGACATTTCTCTCACTATGTAGCTCTGCCTGTCCTGGAATTCACCATGTAGAACAGGCTGGCCTCAAACTCACACAGATCTGCCTACCTCTTTTCCTCCAGTGCTGGGATTAAAGACATGTGCCACCATGCCAGGCACACCATGCTCTTTTTAAAAAACTTTTATTTTTATTTTATGTGTATTATTATTATTATTATTATTATTATTATTATTATTTATATACATTTTCCTGCATGTCTGTGTGAGGATGCCAGATCCCCTGGAACTGGAGTTAAAGACAGGTGTGAGCTGCCATGAAGGTGCTGGGAGTTGAACCTGGATCCTCTGGGAATGCAGTCAGTGATCTTAACTGCTAACCCACCTCTCCATGTGATTCTTAAGCTGTAACACCCCATAGCCTGCCCAGTGGTCTTTGCCTTGCAGCCTCCATGGCCCAGGAATTCTGTGTGCTCTCCTGGAAGAAGCAGCTGCAGGTGAGTGTGGGCCACATGTAGGACTTTGTTGGGGACTTGACAAGACCATGTGGTCACCTTCCTTCTGGGCACATCTGGCTTGCTGTCTCTGGAACACCTGGCTTGGTCCGGGCTATAGCCCACCAGTGAGCAGCAGGTTGGCTCTAGACGGGGATATGCTATGGCCTCTTAAGCAGCTTGGATCCCGTTTTGTCTCCTGTCTCAGTCTGAACTTTCCTGTCCCCAGGATCCAGGGCCCAAGATGGCAGTAAAGCCCCAAGAGGAAATTCAGAATGAAGTAGAAGGAAGAAAGGTGGCTCCTATGTCCCTGGACCAGGCCCTGGCCTGGCACAGCCCAGTCTGACCTGAACATCTTGTAATGATGAACATCCCTGAACAAAAGCATTTTTAACATCTGAAGTCACGTTCTGTTTTGACCTGTTCAGGCTTCTGTACCAAAACAAACACCAGTGACATGTAACAACAAATGTTACTAAATCCTAAATGTTACTAAATCCTACTAAAATAAATTAAAAAAAACCCAAAGCCTTTCTGACAGTCAGTCTACCTTCACCAACACATCTGTATCAAGTTTTCTAACAACTTCCTGCCCCGTATCTCCCAGACTCACAGGCTAACGTCTCGCTATTCTTCACTTTCAGAAATGCTGTCCTTTCTGACTGGAATTCCTCTTGGAAAACTCCTATTCATGTTACAAAATCCCAGACTATCATCAGTTCTTCAGACCTGCTCCAACACTCCTGCCCATTTTCTGTGCCCTGTGGTTCTTGTTCGGTTATGACCTGGCGGGCTATTTAGTTTTTACTGGCAGTGTGAAACAGCCTAGAGCTCCGGCAAGAGTGAACCTCAAATGAAGAATTGCCTCAATCAGACTGGCCTGTGGCTATGTCTGTAAGAGATTGTCTTGACTGATAATTGATGTGGGAGCACCCCACTTCCACTGTGGGCTACTCCCACAGGGACCTAGGGTATATAGAAAAGCTGGCTGAACATGAGCCAGAGAGAGCAAGCCAATAAGCGATATTCCCCCACAGCCTCTACTTCGGTTCCTGCCTCCAGGTTCCTGCCTAGAGTTCCTGCCTAGAATTCCTACCCTGGCTTCTCTCCATGGTGAACTGTTACCTGGAAGTTTAAGCTGAAATAAAGCTTTCTTGTCCAAGTTACTTTTGGTCATGGTGTTTATCATAGCAACAGAAAAGCAAAGAATACTTGCCTGCAACACGATTCTCCTAGGAGCTTTCTCAAGGGCAGAAATGTCCCTTCCCTCTTTTTACTGTCAGCTATCAGAATGCCGTCTAGAGCTTGAGCTGGGTCCCAGGGCCTTGCTCAGCTGGGGCAGCATCTCACCTGAAGTCCGTGTTGGTGTTCTCAGGGGTAATAACCTCCTCACAGATCTTCTCCAGTGCAGGCATCCAACTGGTAGCCAGGTGGCAGTTCTGTAGGACCACCCAGGTCCCTTCTTGGATGGCTTTGTGGATCATTTTGGCAGCAATAGGACCTTGGCCTTGGCCAAGGGAGATGGTCTGTGTTCTGGTACCTCCCATGCCAATATCATCTGCAAACTTCAGCAGACCTGAGACCAGGAAGAAAGAAGTTTTTGAAAGAAGAGCCAGCTAAGACCAGATTAATAGTTATGATGCAAAAGGAGGGACACATTGACATTTTAGCTTTAGAAATAAATTCATTAGCCTCTGTTAATTTCTAAATCAGTATCTCTTTTTTTTATACTCTTTTACAACTGAGACTTTATTGGTTGAGTACACAGACATTTCAATTCTTAAAACATGGACCCAAACTTTAATAGTCAAACATTGTGTTCACGTACCCAAAAGAGCCATGTGTTGTTTCTCTTTGAACTTATTCCAGTAATGTTCCATCCTAAATCAGTATCTCATTTACAGAAGTTTTAGAGATCTGAGAGGTCTGCAAATGGAGCAGCAATGACTCCTGTTTGGCATTTTCTCTAAACACATTATTATTATTATTATTATTATTATTATTATTATTATTATTATTAATTTTATCATTATCATTCAGTGTTTCCTGCTATATAGTCCAGGCTAACTCAAGCCTGTGATCCTTCTCCCTCCGCCTCCCAAGTACTGAGTTTACAAATCTGCCCCATGATGCCTGGCTTTAGCTTTGTACTCTTAAGGGACAGGAAGCTGCAACTAAGACTTCTGTATAAAGCTAAAATCCTCAATGGGCTGTGATTTCAGACTAAAAAGGCCAAAAATCTGGCTCCTAACTCATGGGAGCTATTGAACTGGAGCTGGAGTGGAAAAGTGAACAGAGCTTCAGTGGGAAATCAGAACACCAAGCTCATTCCACATGGAGATGAGGGGCATGAATCCACAGTAGTCTCTAGTTGGGGAGTCCCTAGCTGAGAAATTTCACATAAAATTAAATCCCTGGAGCATCAGTGTCTACATGTGCAAACTTGTTCTGTTTGGGGGACACTTTTTAAAAAACATAATTCTTTATTGATTATTGGAAGTTTCACATCATGCACCCCAATCCCACTTGCCTCCCAGACCCTCCATCTCTGCCCCTCACCCCTGCAGTATGCCCCCATAAAATTAATTTAAAAAAATGAAACAAAATGAAGAAAAAACCCACCTTACTCCCCCATCTTTCCAATACCTCTTCATTCATCCCAGTGCCGTTGGGAGCTGCAGTGTGTCACAGTGTACCCTTTCGTCCAATCAGCCCCACCCATAAAATTTTCATTACAATGAGTCATTGGTCTGGTTCAAGGCCTCTGGGCTATGGCGCACCATCATCACTGGACCCTCACTGAAACGCCTCTCGGACATCCTGCTGTTGCCCTGAGTCACGGAGATCCTGCGGTTATTGTTCCATAAGACCAGTTCCTTCATGCACTCTAGCAGGTCATAGATGGGGCAGATATTAGGGTAGGCCAACCCAAGGCCTAGGATGTAGGTCTCCATGGCAGCTGGGCTGGTTGGTCTGGGCCATTGGAACCGCCCCCTTAGGTGAGGGGCAGAATCAGCTCTCCTAGGCCCATGCTCCCAAGCCTGTGGTGAAGGTTGGGGCCATCTCCTTTTGGGACACTCTTAAAACTCAATGAGGTTTCCACAAAGTTATAAATTTGGTTATGGGGAAGTCATTATAAAAGTATAAGCCACACCAGGAAGTCTATCTTTTATCATGATAAGGGATAGTCTACACATAGAACAATCAGAATTAATACTCCAAGGATTAGGTGTGATCTCTGAGTGAGTCAAATGATGCTCCTTCAACTCACACATTGAAGTGCTAATCTCAGTTTCTCACAGTGTGACTGTGACTGGAGGTAGGTCTTATAGAGGCAACTAGGTTAAAATAATATCTTTAAGGTAAACCCTAATCCAATATAACTGACAGACATCCTTCAGAGAAGAAGTATATGAGAGCAGAGGGTAGGGGCGTGGCTGCACAGAGGGAAGACTGTGTGAAAGCAGAAGATGGCCATCAATAAGCCAAAGAGAACTAAGAATGGTTGTGCATGTCTGCAACCCCAATAGTCTGAAGGCTGAGGCAGAAGTATCCCAAACTTAGGGCTAGTCTGAGCTACATAGTGAGTTCTAAGGCAGCCTGGGCTAGAAAGATCCTTTCTTAAAAATAAACAAGCAGAGGCCTAGAGAGAATGGTTCAGCAGTTAAGAGTACTTGTTGCTCTTCTAGAGGACCCATGTTCAATTCCCAGCATCCACATGGCAGCTCATAACCGTCTCTAACTCTAGTCCCAGGGGATCCCATGTCCTCTTCTAGCCTCCTCGGGCACAGGCACTACACATGTGGTACACAGCCATGCATGCAGGCAAAACATCCACACACATAAAATAATATTTTTAAAAGGCAAACAAATATTATCTTAAATAAATTACATTACTTTAAAATAAAAACAGGTGCTGGACATGGTGGTGCATGCCTTTAATCCTAGCACTTGGGAGGCAGAGGCAGGTGGATCTCTGTGAGTTCAAGGCCAGCCTGGTCTACAAAGAGTTCCAGGATAGCCAGTGCTGTTACTCAGAGAAACTCTGTCTCAAAAAACCAAAACCAAAACCAACCAACCAACCAACCAAACAAACAAACAAGTTTTAAAAGTAAAACAATGATCCAAAGAGAGAAGCCTTGAAAGAAATCACTCCAAACACCTTGGTCTCAGACTTGGAGCCTCTATAACTGCAAGAAAATAAGTTTTGTTGTTAACCCATCAGTTCATTGTACTTTTGTTACACAGCCTTAGCAAATGAGTAGTCTCAGGAAATTACCATGGAAGAAATACATCTGAAAATAAATAAAGATGGCGTATTGGCCACAGTGAAACCCAGAATTCTATTGTAAGTAATGTACAAATTTGGAACAAAACAAGTGGGACTATAAGGCTGGTCATGGGGGTGCACACCTTTAATCCCAGTTTTGGGAAGGCAGAGGTAGGCAGATCTCTGTGTGTTAGAGGACAGCCTGGTCTACATATTGAATTCCAGGCCAGTCAAACAAGCAAACAAACAAACCCCAAACCAACCAACCAAACAAAAAGCTAATAGAGCTTTTAGAAGTAGAAAGCATAGACATTTTGAGAAAAAGTCTCAAAGCTTTGATTGACAGAGTGGACTAGTATACGAAATAAATCATTATGGTCCATTTTCAGTATTAAGAGCCCAACACTGTACCACTGATAAGCAGAAGGTTCTAGGCCAGTTGTCCCTGTCTAGCAGCAGCTGGTGCCTGGGTGTATTTATGTTTCTGTTAGGGTTGAAAAGTTACAGAGAGTCTGCAGCATGACTGAGCCGACATGTCAGGAAAGAGAAGGGCAAATTTTGAGCCCCAGAAGGACAGGAATTTGAGGTGGGAACAATACTAGGTAAGTAGGAAAAACCACACATCCTTGAAGTACTCAGCTAATGAGGAATTGAGAGGTCAGGGAAATGTGATTAGGAATAGAAAAGCCCACTATTTTTTTTCAATTTTGTTCAGGCTGATGCTTGGTTTCTCCAGAAACAAAGGTAAATATTTTAGTTTGCAACCCTGTCCTTGCATTATGAAGCATTGTTTCTCACATTAGGTACAGCCAATGAAAGAAGGAGTGGACAATAAGGTGTATAGGTGGTGGGTCTCTCGGGAGTCATGAGCACCTCTGGCACTCTGTTGGTCTCTGCATACCGTTGCCTGCTGAAAGATCTGGAGTTCCTTCAAGAATTACTCCCCAAGCCAGGTGTGGTGGTGTATGCATGTCATCCCAGCACTGGGACAGCTGAGACAGAGTGACCATGCAGCCTGGGCTGCATAGTGAGCTTGAGGTCAGCCTGGCCACAGAGACTCCATCTAAAAAAATGTTCCCAGGTCTGGGACAGAAAATGTTCCAGATGTGTCTAGAATGTATGGGAGTTCTAGAAGGCAAGGAGGATCAAGATCTATGAAAAGTATGTGAAAAATAGGAACTCCTATAAGCTACAGGGCCAATTTGAGCATCAGACACAACAGAACAACTTAGAAAAAGAACCATGACAGAAGTAGAGTTGAACACCACATCTGAAATACCTAGTTACATTCTATATATTCACAATGGCACCAAAAAACCCCACAATTCTTCCTAGTCCACTGTTCTCTTTGGAGGTCAGCAGAGCACCAACTCAATATCCAGATGACTAGCAAAAGAACAGAAAGAATGGAGCATTTGTTTTGCTCGCCTTGTGGGAACTACATTCAGAGTAAACCAGAGAGTTGACAGAGGAAAATTCTTCTCTAAAGAAGAGTCTCAGCTAATGAATGTGGAGGGAAGGAAAGAATTAAAATATTACCATGTTGCAGCCCCTAATGTAATAACGGATGCTGGAAATGATTTTTAAAAGTCTGCTGATGCCATTAAAGTCAGTGGTTCACACAATGGAATTAGCCAAAAAGCTTTCTTTATAAAACAGGATGCCTGGATTTCACCCTAAATATTTTAATTCAGTTTAGCCTAGGTCACAACCAAAATTTTCTCAAAACTCTCCATGTAATTCGAGGGCAACCAAAATTGAGAGCCATTACATGAGATGAAAAGATGAGCCGGGCGGTGGTGGCGCACGCCTTTAATCCCAGCACTCGGGAGGCAGAGCCAGGTGGATTTCTGTGAGTTCGAGGCCAGCCTGGGCTACCAAGTGAGTTCCAAGAAAGGCGCAAAGCTACACAGAGAAACCCTGTCTCGAAAAAACCAAAAAAAAAAAAAAAAAAAAAAAAAAAAAAAGAAAAGATGATAGGAGACTTTATAAGGGAAAAGGTGGAGGTTTGGAGAACTGGCTCCTATGGTCATGCCTGGCCCACGGGTAGCTTGTATGATCATGCCTGGCCTTCCAGTAGTCCATATATATGATGCATATGAGTGTTTTGCCTACATGTATGTATGTGTACCACATGTGTGCCTGATATCTAAAGAAGTCAGAAGAAGATATCAGATCCCCTGGAACTGGAGTACAGATAGTTAATGAGCCACCATGTTGGTGCTGAGAACCAAACCCATGCCCTCTGTAAGAACAGTGAATGCTCTTAATGGTTGAGCCATCGCTCTGCTCCAACTACCAATAGTTTTAATGAGGAAAGGGAAGACAACCAGACAGCATGTACTACCAGCCTGTCCTCTATACCTGTAGAACATCACCCACCAGAGTCATCCAGCATCACTGTCATCATTAGACCATATGTAGACCTTTGACCTGTTTCTCTGCTTTATTTTTCTTGACTTTACTAGTTCTTTTTATAAAAATGACACATAAAGAACTTTTAAGTTAACTGGGGTCATCCTATAATGGATCTACATGTTAGCCTATTAGATACCACAGGCTAACAAATAAACAGCCTAGTACTGGGAATGGATTACCTGTTATGGAGTTATTGGCCAGTGAGATTCCACAGACTCCCAAACACTGCAGGCTGCCAATGCTATTGGTTACCCTCCAGAATCTGACATCGAGACCCTATTGCTCAAATCACCACATATTGGGTCATAGAACATGGAAAAACTAAGCAAGTACTTACCTGGAAGCTTCATTCCCACTGGCTAGCTTTAATAGTGCTGGAAGGTGCTATTTGTGGGAGGTGCTGGTAGTTAGTAATAATAATCTTACCCAGCTATGAATCTTGCAAGCTTCAGTGAAGACTGGACTGACAAGGCAGGCCCACTGGCTCAACAGTGACACAAACATTATGGGAGCAACCAACCGCTTCTTAAAATCTGTATTTAAGTTCCACTCCACAAATGAAACCCACACCTTGTATCATTACCAGGCTATGAACAGATCATGGGTCCTAAGGGAGAACCCACTACCATTATTTTGCTAACCAGACATAGTACTAAACTAACTCTTTTTTTTAATTTATTTATTCATTATGTATACAATGTTCTGTCTGCATGTATCCCTGCAGGCCAGAAGAGGGCACCAGATTTCATTATAGATGGTTGTGAGCCACCATGTGGTTGCTGGGAATTGAACTCAGGACCTCTGGAAGAGCAGTCAGTGCTCTTAACCTCTGAGCCATCTCTCCAGCCCTAAACTAACTCTTAATGATCTATCATTACACCCATGGATTAGTACATCTCTCAACTCTCATCAGAGAAGCTTCCTTTTGAAGTAAATGGTGATTGAAACAGAGACAACTAGTCAAGGAGCAGAGACTAGAAGACTGCAGAATACTCACCCCTTAAATGAAGCATCTACATCATATCCCCTCCTTTCAAGAGTCAGGGACCATTTTGGAAGCAAGGTCAGAAAGACTTTAAGAGCCAGAGGTGGTAGATGACCACAAGGAAATAGTACTTTCTAGACATAGCAGGGCAGTGGCACACATGAACCCACAATAGTTGGGATGGCATGCACAAGAACTCTGCAAGCTCAAACCAGATAAAACCCCAGCATAGAGAGTGGAGTTGGGCATGAAGTCTCACCCATAACTGAGGAGTTATTGGCCACCGTCAGCTTCTGGGAGAAAAAGAATCAGTTTTCTTTAAGAGTGTAGCTGGTAATAAATCAATCACTGTTCAGTGGAAGGCTACATATCCAAGAGTATATGGGGAGCATAGTTGGACTTGATGGGTTTCTTTTAAAAAGAAAGACAGAGGACACAGAGTCAGGTGGGTAGGATCTAAGAGGAATGAAGATGATCAAAACACATTGTATGAAATTCTCAAAGAACAAAAAAGATAGATAGAAAGAAACACAGACTTAGGTGATAAAGGCAAGGTTGCAGGAAAGGGGTTGTGTTGCTCCTTGACATGAATGTTTGGTTCATACAGGAACCTGGAACCAATTCACCTCAGCTCCCTCCTCTGTATTCCTTCCAGGGTCAGATGTGCTAAGTTTTTCATTGTCAAGGGCACATGCCAAACTCCCCAGAAAACATCTATTTTGCCGTTTGCATCCTTTGCACTATTTTTTTATTCAGCAGCAGAGAAAACAAGAGTGTGAAAATCTGACAGGAGAGAAAGCAGCTCAGTTCCTGTCAGCAGCCCTAACAAGTCCACTTGTACAAACTCTGGAAAGATATATCCAACTGCTAATAGGGGTTTGCTCTGGGGAAGTCAAGCAGGAAGATGGGTCTTAGATTGCACACCAGGTACCTGGAACCTCAGCATGGTTGACATCCTAGGCTATGCCACCTTCTGTTGTAAGAAATGGCCTATGTATTGTAGAATGGTGAGCAGCATCCTTGGTCTATTTCTTGAAGATGCAACATCCTGCATCTTAGCTGTAACCAGAAAAATGTCTCCATACTTTGTCAAATGTGCCTGGGAGAAACAAAATCCTACCCCCGTTGAACCACAGTCTTATACCTTGCTGATTTTTAAATACTATATGCAGTGTTATTATTAATTTTTTTTTTTTTGGTTTTTCAAGACAGGGTTTCTCTGTGTAGCTTTGCGCCTTTCCTGGAACTCACTTGGTAGCCCAGGCTGGCCTCGAACTCACAGAGATCCGCCTGGCTCTGCCTCCCGAGTGCTGGGATTAAAGGCGTGCGCCACCACCGCCCGGCATTAATTTTTTAATTAAAGATACAATAGAGAAAATAGTTCAAGATAAAGATAAATTCAGAGATAATGTAATACTGGGCTTGGCCCTTATCACATTACAAAAAATTGTGTGTGTGTGTGTGTGTGTGTGTGTGTGTGTGTGTGTGTGTGTGCAGAGTTCACCCAGAGGCTCACCCTCCATCTTGTTCACCACTGTGTATTCTAAGTGCAGGTGGCCTGTCAGCCTCTGAGCATTCTCCTGTCTCTGCCTCCCACCTCTTCATAAGAGCACTGAATTACACTGAATTACAGACACACGATGCACTGTCCAGCTTTATAAGATTTCCTCATGCATGCATGGCAGGTGCTCTATCCACTGAGCTGTTTCCACAGCCCATCCTTATTGTATTTTAAGAAAAATTTAAAAGAGTTATCAACATTTAAAAATGATGGTTAAGTTTTCCATCCCTGGATTCTTTTGAAAAATCAGATGATCTTATGGCGCTGGGCTCATATTCCCAGATGTCATGATTGCTGGGTACTGAGGAGTGGCTGTTTCCCTTAAGAGGGAAATGAAGTTTTCACTTGCTTTATTCAGTCAAATGCTTTGCTTGAGCTAGGCCTTGTGGCATATGTCTGTAATCCCAGTACTTGGGAGTCTAAGGCAGGAGGATTATTATTTATCCTGGGCTAAATATTAAGATGAAAAGGAGGGATTGCGTATAGGGAGGAAGGAAGGGAGGAAGGAAAGAAAGGTGAAATACCACAGTTAGTTGTCTTTCAACTCAAGGCCAGCTAGGTTTGTGACACCTGCTGTCAACTCCCACAGTTTGGACATTCAGTATTTTCCATACAGTGTTCTGCCCTTACCTGCCATTGGGTCTGCGCCTGGAGACAGTACGAAAATCAGTGGTGCACAACAACTGGAATCAACATAGGATCCCTGGAGATCAAAGGTCGGGGCTTCGATGTATACCTTTCCCATGGTTTCACTAATGAAGTCCTGAATGGCTGGCACCATCTTGTCAGGCCGCAAACACCGTAGGATCACCATCCTTTCCAGTGCTTGAAGGAACTTCCAAGGTTGAGGGAGTACCTCCTCGTGGGGCCAGGCTGAGTCATAGATACGTTTCCATTCTTCAGTATGTTGTACCAAATCATCCATCAGACCTTTCAGTCTCGGCAAGGAGGAGGCTCGAACGATCTCACCCCATGACTTCTCTGATAACCATTCAGAAGCTGGGTTAGGGAAGGGGTTATCCAGGGCCACACCTCCAGTTAGAAGGAAGTACCAAATCTCCTCACTGATTGCCTTTTTTTCCTTCAAGATGCCAATGGTCAGGAGGAGGGAGAAAAGTAGCTTGTCCTTCTCAAACAGGGAGCGGCACACGTTGTTGTAGATGCTCAGGGTGAAATGGTCAATGATGTACTCGATGCGCAGATCCAGCTCATCGCTCTTGGTGCTGTGGGCTAGGGAGTGCACGTAGAGGTTGATGAACCATGTCAGAGAGTACTGGTACATAGGCTCGATGTGGGCCAGGTCAGAGATACAGAAGAAGATGGTGGCAGAGTGGATAGCCACAGGCTTGTAGCCCATCCGGGTCTCATCAATTTGTGTTTCTGTCATGGAGGCTATTTTCTGCTTCTCAGAGATTTCCTCAGACAGCTCTTTGGAAGAGGACAAAACCTTGATGGCAGTCTCATCTTCGAGGATGTTGCCCTCGGACAGGGAGAGGACCTCTAGTATCTTATCTTCAATTTCCTTTAGTTGCTTCTTATTCTCGGCACTTTCTAGAATCAACTCATTCTTTTTCTCTTCTAGTTCTGGCTTCTCCTTGGCAGCCACGATACCAAGGAGTTGATCTTGGAGACCCAAGGGTGTGATCATGAAGTTGAGGAGACAGACTTTGACAGCGACTTCAGGGAGATAATGTGGGTTCCTCAGACGCGTGGTTATGTAGAACTTAAAATCCCTCGAGTATTCGATGATATTTTCACCTAGTCTCATGTACTCAACTCCTTGCTGTTTGAATGTTGCCTTGAGCAAGATGGGTTCGATAAAGGCATCCAGCTCCTCTCCAATGTTTTCCAGTAAGACCGGGGTGCCGAACTGCAGGGCGTTTTCCAGAGTCCTCACGTAGTTGGTATCAGAGAACTTGATGACAGACAGCTTGTTTGTTTTTTCCATGTTCTTCACCCACTTATTGGCCTGTCCCTGAGGGTCAATCATTAAGGGCCAACGTCTGGAGTTGGACACAATGATGCCATTGTCAACAGAGAAGGAGTCAACAGGAAGCCCAGCTATCTGCCAGGCACGGATTTTTATGGGATCCCCTAAGGTGTGGCTGAGGCTGAAGTCAGTGGAGCCTGGAATGACCTTGTTCTTACAACAATCCAACCATTCCTTCTGGCATTGGGCCCGATAATCCACTGTGAAGGCACCCAGGTAAGCCACAGTCCCAGAGGACACCAACACATCCCCCGTCAGGTTATTGTATCGGATCCCCAGCAGCCGGGCAGCTTCTGTCCATCTGTCCTTCTCTCCACCAAGACCACTGATCAGCTTCTCTGCCCTGACCAGCTTCTGGGAGCAGATATCAATATTTCCCTCTAGTATCTTTTTCTTGACGTTCATCTCTTCAAAGTCGTCATTCAGAGCCTGGAGTCTGTCCTCCACCAGCTTCAGCTCTGCCCGTTTCTGGTTCAGCTTCTGCATCTGTATTTCCAGCTTCCCTTCAGCTTCCTTCAATCGCTCCCTTTTGGGAGCCACCACCTTGGCCACTCGATCATACACTTCCATGGCCCTCACCCACTTGCACAGGCCCTCGCAGGCAGATGACACGTTTTTAATGACAGCTGGCTGGAAGTCAGGGTGATCAATGAACCTCTCCCGGATTCGCTTCATGATCACCGAGGGAATGTTGTCTTTGTCGTATGTCTTAAGACTTTCCAAGAACTTTAGATCTCCAAGGATCTTTCTTGACACACCCCAGTAATCTTCTATCATCTTACCTGTTCAGTGTAGGAAGCAGGGATGTATTGAGACATTTTGTTTGAGATGTAAAATTCTACAGTAGCTGCCACTTAAATACGGGGGTGTGGGAGGATTCTACACTCCGTGCCGGGGAAATCCAGGAAATCTTATCTTTCTCATCTGTACTCTGTTCTCTGGACTTGGGTCTTGAAGGACTTTCCTTCAATTCCTCCATGATCTCAAGTCCTTTCCCATGAGCCCTTTGCCTATGCTATAAGTGGCAACTAGTTGAGATCAGACCGGACTTCTTTATATCTTGTTGACTATCTATCTATCTATCTATCTATCTATCTATCTATCTATCTATCTATCTATGGACAGAGTCTTTTTTTTCTTGAGCCAATTTGAAGCAAGCTTTATTAAATATTGGTCAGTACTATGGATACTGGCCAGGTCCATACCCAAGACTCATGCTAGAATATGGCACCAAATTACATTAGTCAGGGGCTTATACAGGTAAAAACCAATAAGACTATGTAGGTACTTCTAACATTCATCCAATCAGAAGCAAGCATACATCCTGATGTACTTCTTGCCTACATGTGATTGAGCACATATCCTGTGCAGTTGGAGCAGCCAATTATGTACATGAACAATAGGCCCCAGCATTCCAGGGATTATCTGTTACGGACAGAATCTTAAGATGTAAGCCCAGACTAGCCTTGAATTTGTGCCTCAGCCTACTAACTGCTCCACTATGAGCTGGATGAATGTCACTTCTGATTCCTTCATCATTGGAGAGGACCACAGAAGCCACGCCCATGGGCCTACATTATACAGTGCATATGGATATACATGAAGGACCATGTCTTCAATGATGTCTGGGTCTCTATTTCTCCTCTCTCTCCTCCCTCTACCCTTTCTCTGTGTGTCCTGTGTCTTATCCTCTCAGTTTCCTACTTTCTCTTGTATGTGGTCACTTGCACATTGGCACTGCCTGACCTCCATTCTTGCAGTGATCTGCAATCTGAGGCCTTGATGATGTTCATTCCCACACACAGATACCTGCATCTTCTCAACTGACTGAGTGGCTAAAGACTGGTCAAGAAACATTAACAAGGGGGCTGGGGAGATGGCTCACTCAGCAAAATGCTTGCTATACAAAGCAGGGGGATCCCAGCACCCATGTGAAAAGCCAGGTATGGCAGTGCACACCTGTAGTCCCACATACAGATATAGACAGGAGGATTCCTGGAGCTTGCTGGCCTGCCAGTCTAGCTGAATTGGTAAGCTCTAGGTTCAGTGAGTCTCAAAAAATAAGGTGGAGAATGGATCAAAGATACCCAGTGTCAACCTCTGGCTTACACACACACACATACACACACACACACACACACACACACACACCCTCATACATGCATACACATACACACATGTACACACACGAAGCATCACTAAGCTCTTTGAACATATATGCACATGCTGATTCTTCCAAATTCCTCTAAACCCAAGGGCCGGGAACAGAAACAGGATGGCTTGGAGTGGGAGCAGTTACCGGAGCCACTGGGGTCTGGCTTCCTCTCTGGCTTCAGCCCCTTCATGACGCAAATGCTCTCCATAACCAGTTTGACAGGGCCTGGTGGGTTCTGCATAGACTTCACTAGGGTGATGTCGGTTGGGTTCAGGGTGTCAAGGGCAGCAAGTGCAGCCTCCAGCGCTGGCATGGCCTCAGCCAGGTCCCCCTCACATTCATTCTGTAGCGAATAGGGACAAAAAGATAGGGTGACCAGTGCCTGGTACACAGGACAAGAGGGAAAGGTTCTCAGTGACCAGATGCCCTTAAGGGTCGGGCTTCCCCCTGGGAATTCCATTCCTGAAGGCCTGATCTTCAGTGGCAACAGGAGCTGATGCCTAGCCTCTTGTGGCTGCAGTTTGGATGCCCTAGACATTTGAGAACCTTTGCTTGTGACCTCAAAATATGAGGCACTGCTCAAACCGGGACAATAAGTATTTATTTCACATCTTTACAAATATTTTATTTTTATGTGACGCGAGATGTTTAACTCTTTTAGGCATTGTGAAATATGTAAAAATTGTCATAGACTCTGGTTACCTTTCTAGACTGTATAGCACTAGAATCAATTCTTCCTGTTGGACTCTATTTGGTACCTAGGATCTAATTCCTAAAAAAATGGAATTGTTTTGTTTGTGCTTTGTTTTTTGCACACTCACATTTGTGGGTATGCAGGCTTACCACTGGATGCATGTGGAGGTCAATGGACAACCTCTGGGGTCAGTTCTAATTTTCCACTTTGTTTGAACAAGGACTCCTACAGCTCATCTGCTCCTGAACTTCTGGGAATCCTCCTGTCTTCACTTTCCCTTACGCCACTGGAGTGCTGGGAGTGCTACTACACCTGGTTTTTATGGCAACCTTGGGAAAGTTTATTCTTCTTGTTTTGTTTTTGTTTGTTTTTTTTTTTTTAAAAAAGACTCCTTCCTGAGTATTCAAATTGAAGATATCTAGAATGTTTGTTGGTCTTATTGTTTAGTTTGATTTTTATTTTTCCTAGTGTTGGGGATTGAGTTCAGACAATCCGTCTGCCACCCAGCTACATCCCTGACACTACTGCCTCATTAGCATATCTAATCTGCATCTGTTGTTTTCATTTTAAACCTATAATTTGTTTCTGCAAAAACTTAATCAGTGGTTTTGAACAAATTTTGCAGAGATAGGAGGTGGCTTCCCTTCTATTGGTCAGGATGGGCTGAGAGACAGGGATCAGGGTTAGGGTAAAGTAAGGGAAGAAATGAGGTAGGAGGGGTAGGAGGTCAGGCTTGGGTGGGTCTGGAATGGGCTGCAGATCCTCAGATAGGCTATGGTGGAGTCAGGGATAGAGTGAAGCCTGGAAACAGGGTAGACTGCTAGGCAAGCGAAGGATGGAAAATGGAGATGGCAGTTAGAGCTGCATCAGAGCTGGAGACAGAGTTGAGGTCAGGAAAATGGGACAGTGTACGCTTTGGTCATTGTTTGCTAAATTTGATCTGTTCATTAACCCTATCTGGCTTTTACTATTTGTTAATTTTGCTTTACCTTTCATTTATTTATTTATTTCTAGTCAATCAATCAATTAATTAATTAATGTGTGTGTGTGTGTGTGTGTGTGTGTGTGTGTGTGTGTACCATGGAGCTCATAGGAATTACAATTCTCTCCATGTGGGCCTCAGACTTGACAACAAGTACCTTTCTTTACCTACTGAGTCATCTCACCAGTCTCTCGTTGTTAATTTAAACATAAAATCAATGTAATGTAACAGCATGCATCTATTAAATAAAATGAAGCCTCTATGCTTGCTACAACATGGATGGACCGTATAAATACCATGCTAAGTGAAAGAAGCCAGACACAAAGCCATCTGTTACACGGCTCCATTTCTATGAAGTGTTCAGAACAGGCAGATCTACAGAGACAGGTTAGTAGTTACCTGAAGTCGAGGAGGAGGAAGATGGCTAAAGGGAATATATTTCTTTCCAGGGTGATGAAAATGTTCTAGAATTACATGTGTTAATGTTTGTACAACTCTGTGAATGTACAAAATCGTACTGAATTGTACAACTTTAAAGGGAGAGCATTAAAGGCAAGTGCATATATCTCAGTTCTTTAAAAAAGAAAGAAACTTGCTAAGATAGGACTTCACAACTAGGAGGGCTCTTTTGGGTTAGTTAGAAACTCAAATTCCATTAAGGAAAAAAAAACTCCCAAGACACGAAAATGCATTAGTCAAGGTCATACAGTTGGTGAGTCACAGAGCTGGGCTTCTAGATAATTCCTCATTTAGTGAATTATCTATTAGTTCACTGAATCTGAGGGTGAGCATCCAGTTATGACTGAAGTAGGATCTCACAAGGGAATCTCAGTTGTTTGTGGCATGGTCTCTCTCTGTATCCCCTAATGTCCTCAAATGTGCTGTGTAGCTCAGGCTGGCCTTGAACTCATGAACTTTCTGCCTCCATCTCCTGAGTACTTGTATTAAAAGCTGAGAAGGTCAATTCCTAGGTGAGTTAAAGCAGCATGTGTTGAAGTCTTTGTAACATGAGTTTATTGTGGTAAGCAAACAAAATAAAAGTGGTTTTACTTCCTCACAGCTAGTGGCCTCTCCACACTTCACACTGTGACAGAGCCTGGCACCTCTGCTCCTCTTCCAAGGGACAAAGCCTGGCCTGCAGCTCAGTTTCCTGCAAGCTGCTTTGTCAGGTGGCTCTCAAGGACCCCTCACTGGGACATTTCTGCAGTGGGGATTCCCAGCAGTGGCTGTGCATCAGTCACCAAGCATCACCAAGAGCATCTCCAACCAGAGAGTCTGAGTCACTCCATCTAGGTGGGGTCTGGCCATCTGCGTTCTTAACTCCATGGGTGACTGTCAGTGGCTTTGTCGAGAAATACCACTCGACATGACAGAACACACTAAAATCAAAGAGCAGAGGGAATGGACTTCATGCCCAACAGAGGAGCGGTCACTCAGTACGTAACATACCTCCTCTCCATAGTCACGGAGCTGTCTCTGTGAGGGGCTGGGATGACAGCTCAGTGGCTAACGTGCCTGCCGTGAAAGCACGAGGAGCTAATTTCATGCCCCAGCACCCACATACAGAGCTGGGCATAGTGAGGTCAAACTCATTGCCAGCAAACCTCGCTGAATCAGGGACCTCCAGGTTCAGTGAGAGATCATGTCTCAAAAAATAAAGGTGGAGCCTGATTGAGCAAAGACATCTGATGTCAACCTTTGTCCTCCACACACTCACACACAGATGTGCACACACCCATAATAACAAGTACATACACCACACATACACACACAAAAATGAGCACACACCCATCAAATAAGTACATACACCACACATACACACAGATGTGTATATACTCACAATAACAAGTACATACACATCACACACACAATTACAAGTACACATACACAAATTGCACACACACAAAACAAGCACATACACCACACACACATGCACGCACACACACACACTCTCAAATGAGCACATACACATAAAGTAAGTACAAGCACCACACATACACACAAATGTACACATATCCACAATAACAAGTACATATATCATACATATCTCTACACACAATGTCTAAATGACATAACATTCATGGTAAGCTCTTAAGATAAAAGAAAGTACTGTGAAAATCACAATCACACTGTGATTGTGTCAAGTAACATATGGACAGCTATGAGGAGGAAATTTCAAATTAGAGCTGAGACTTAAAAAAGTTTCTAAAATAAATTCTTTAAAAAAAATTTCACATGTGTTGTTATGACAGGTGTTTGTATGTTTAAAATGGCCCTTGAGTGTCAGCAATGCACAGAACATCAAGGCTGTCAGAGACGGAACCCGTGTATTTTGATGAAAGGAAATCCATGCTGCAGTAATTTTGGAAGATTACCCTCACGGAGGGGGAAGAAGTGATTTAGAAGAACTGGCTAGTTGTCCTTGTTTCTTTGTTTGATGGGTGTATACAGCAGTCCAGGCTAGCCTACCTCTTCCTCCCAAATGCTGGGATGACAGGCATGTGGCATGATTGGCAAGAACCCGCCAGTTCAAGAAACTGCTGTCCTCATGAATCAAGTGTTGGGAGGCCCATCTCCACTTTTTGCAGTTTCCCAATCTCCTCTGTATGAATTCTTGCTATGTGGAGCCTCTGGTATGTGTTAGGTCCAGTGTTCCACACGCTCCCACACTATGTCGTCTTTAGAGGTTTACAAGAGTGGACAAATTCAGCAGTTCTCACACAGAGAAGGACCACAGCCCTGGCAACCTCAGGAGGAGACTGGCCACAAGAACATCTCAGGGAAACTGTGGAGCAAGCCTGGGCTTCTTTCTTCTCCTCCCTGGGTGGTTTCCTCCACCTGACTCACCTCCAGGACTTGCAGGATTGGAGCTCAGATGGCACATCAACAGACCTTGCCCTTCCCACTGAAACCCAAGGTGGCAGTTTATTGCCCAGGGTGTGGTGAGAAGTCCCTTTCAGCTCTTCATAAACCCCACACCACTGCTCATCTCTCCTGACCTAGCAGGTTTGCTGCTTCCCCTGACATTCCAGAGCAGAATCCTGGCTGGGACATTCCCTGCCAGATGGTTCCTACACTTGGTGAGAAGCTAGACTACCTACCACACTGGGCAGAGGAAAAACAACAGCTGTTTCAGAGAACAACTAATGTGGACCTCTGGCACATGCTCACACTTTATGTACTATTTACTAATTTGTTTATTTACTTATTTATTTGTACGAGTATTTTGGCTGCATGTATGTATGTGCATTACATATATGCCTGGTGCCTGTGGAGGCCGGAGAAGGGTGTTGGAGCCCCTGGAATTGAAGTTCCAAATAGTTGTATGCCACCATGCAGGTCCTGGGAACCTAATTCAGGTCCTGTGCAAGAGCATCTGGTGCTTTTAACCACTGAGAAATCTCTCCCGTCCATGTGTTTGTTTGTTTGTTTGCTTCCTTAGTACCTTCAATCTGTTGATGTAGAGACTGAGGAAGGGGCAGAGCTGGCACTGAGCTCTGGCTGCCTGGTTACAGTACAGAATCACGGAAGAGTAGGAAAGTCCCACACATTTGGGGGCCAGGCCATTGAGATGAGAACAGAGACTGAACTGAATGGAGCTCGGTGAGTGAACACAGAAGGACAGCATGTTCTTATGCCTGTGGATGAGTACAACCCAAGAAAGCAGAGCCAATGTTGCTAGAGTCCCAATTTTATTTTCTAAGGAAAAGCAAAAATTTCAGAATTTTTACTTGAAACTGTTTGCATTTTAAATGTTAACTAATTCTGACTTAAAATAAAACATCGCTGAGTGTGGTTGTGACGTGCATACTTGTAATCCTAGCACCCAGAAGGCTGAGGCAAGAGGATCCTGAGCTCAAGGTCAGTCTGGGATACATATCAAGACCCTGTCTCAGAGTGAATCGATGGAATACTCTGTGCATCCCATGATACATGTGGTCCCTAGCTGCCAGTTTGCAACTTCTGAAATCATAGTCCAATGCCAGGGTTTGGGGGTCAAAGAGCTTTAGGTTTGAATGCTGATCACGTCATTTGGTGGCCATGTAACTTTGGAAAAATCTTGTGTCATGATTTCCTTGTATTTCAACTGGGAATGATTCTGTGTGTGTTGTGTTGTAGTGTATTGTAGAGCTGTTAGAAGGACTCAAGGCAATGAGTATCAGAGAGTATAATCTCCAGGAGGGAAAGGATTTGGTTTATCCCATTCATTCCTATTTTCCCTGACTAAGAATGTGCCAGCACATAATAGGTTTCTAATAAATATTTGTTAAAAATACTTGTTTAATAAATATTTGTGTCTAGTATAATCATTTTACCACTGACTGACAAATCACCCACTGGAGTCTGGTTCCTGGCATCTGGAAGTGGCTATCTTCTATGGTTTCCATTGTGTCCTCTGTCAAAGCCACCAAGACTGCAACTGAACTAACTTTCACAATCTAGGACTTGGTGTTCATTGTGAATTCTGAGAACAGGGAGGGATCAGGCTCTCTGAAAAACATCTACCAGAGGTCAGGTCTCGGGATTCACTGGAGAAATGTCAATTGGAAGGCCTGTACTTTTCAAGAAAATGACCCATGACCTATTTAGGATGGATGCCAGACAGACTGACTCTTGCTCAAACTCATGCTTGAAAACGGCTGAAGGAATTCCCTAATCACTTAAGGCACAGGGACAAATGCCTTAGTCTAACTGCCCTGAGCCTTAGTGTATATTCCTGTTAGTGATCTACACTGCTCTGTGAGACCAGTTCACCACGGACCCCAGTGCTAGCCACTCTCAGATCCTGACAGCGTCATTCGTAAGGTGGCTGTGATCCCCAAATGGAATCATTTACCAAGGGTGTTCTGAGACCTGTTATGTCACATCAATAAGGAGGCTACCTTCTGCTGTCTTAATGTGTACTCATCCCTTCTCAGGACTTTTTCTCCAGTATCCAAAGCACCTTCAAATGGGGCCCTCTAGGTTCAATATTCTGCCATCCAAAAGACTTTTTTTGCTGTTGTTGTTCTATATCTACACACTTTAGGCACAACTGAACAAATGTGACAGAGGTGAGGAAGACAGCATGGGGACAGCTAAAGACAAAGAGAGCAGCCAGTGCAGTGGCCCTGGGGAAGGGACAGCCAGCAGGGCACTGTAGCCAGGGCAGAGCGAACAAGGGGAAAGTTAACAGATCAGATCAGCTTGTGCTGAGCCTTGGTTTTGACTCAGAGTAGGATGGAGCATATTTGGCCCCAAAGCCTCCTTCATTCATTTCAAACTGGGGATTTGGAAAACTCCCCTATTGGCGAAATTATTAAGGCCACTCCACATAGTTAAAAGGGAGGTCTACACTCCCCCACTCTTTCTGAGCCTTCTCGTGTCTCTCGGCGGGTCATACCTTGATGGCTTGAGAGATGGCAGCAGCAGCATTAGCTTCCTTTTCATCTGCCTGCACCAGAAATTTCTTGGCATCTGCTTCTTTGGTCTCCTCTTCAATTTTCACCATCATCTTGGCGGTCTCCTCAGAGGTAAGGATGAGCTGAGGCTGGAGGGCGGTGAGTTCTACTTGCATGACCGCCACCTAGCGAGGAGAAAGGGTCAGCAGGGCAGTGCGAAAAGTGAAAAGCTGATCAAAGCCGACATGGTTCTGCAACACCCGGCAAATGCAGAAAGAAAGGGTGGCTGATTTTGACATGGCCCTGGGCATAGACTCCGCGGCTGGTTTTATGGCCTTAACCTTTCAACACTTAGTTACTGAGTCCACACTGAATGTTGCAGTTATCAAGAGCTGTGCAAAGCACAGGCATATGATGGCAAGCAGAAAATGTTAAAGATATAGTTTCTTCCCTTACTGAGTTTCTGTTCTACTATTGGGTATAGGAAGAAAGAGACCAAGTCATAAAGTCATTTAAAGCCACCGTGTGTGTGTGTGTGTGTGTGTGTGTGTGTGTGTGTGTGTGTGTGTGTGTAGGCCAGAAGTTGTTGTTAGGTCTCTTTCTTGACAAACATATTGAGGAAAGATCTCACAGCTGAACGTGGAGCTGCCTATCTGACTAGTCTAGCTAGCCATCTTGTTGCAGAGATCCACTGTCTCTGCCTCCTACCTTCTGGGATTATAGGTGGCCCATTATGTCCACGTGGCATTTGTGCAAATTCTGGGAAACTGAACTTAGGTCCTCCTACTTGCACGGCAAGTGTTTTATCTCAGATCCATTTCCACAGCTGTGGGTCTTGTGGCTACTTTAAATTTGATACACTGTTCACACACATACACATCACATCACACACACACATCACATCACACACACGCACACACACACACACACACACACACACATTCACACACTCAATCTATATTCCAGGCTGGCCTTCAATTTATAGTATAATCAGATTCTTGAGCTCTCAATTCTCCAGCTCCAGTCTCCAAGAGTCCTGGGATAACAGGAGGGTTCCAGCAGATCAAGCTAGAAGGAACTTGCAAGGCTACTTTTTCTAGTGTTGCAGGCTGAATGCTTGTCTCCTTCAAATGTGTATGTTGAAGCTTAATTCAGAGATAATGATATTTGGCAATAGGATTTTTGGAGGTCATTAGGGTTAGATGAGGTTCTGAAAGTGGGGAGCTCATGATGGGATAAATGTTCTTAGGAAGAGGAAGACACGAGAGACCTGTCCTTTCTACTAGGTAAAGACACATCAAGGATGTTTGTTCTACAGCTTGACAAGCTGAGTTAGATCCCTCAGAATCCACGTAAAAGTAGAAGGAAAGGGGTGGCAAGATGCCTCATATTGGGTGAAATCACTTGCCACCAAGCCTGACAACCTGAGTTCAGACCCGGAATCAGCACGGTGCAAGGAAAGAAGTGATTCCTGCATGCTGCCCTCTGACCTCTGTATCTGTGCTGTAGCACACACAACCTTCTCCCTGCTCCATGGAAATGTAAGAATGAAAACAAATTATGTGTTAAGAAGAAAACCCGATTCCAGTCATTTGTCATCTGACTTCCACATGGATCCTGTGGTGTGTGAATGTCACACACACACACACACACACACACACACACACACATACACACACTAAAACAAAACAACCCTAAATTTTAAATCAAAATGTTACTGTCTAGCTGGGAGGAGAGCCCCCACCAAACATTGGATCTGCCATCACCTTGAGCTTGACTCCCAGGCCCTAAAACTGTGAAAAACATAGGTTTGTTGTTTCCAGGCCTCCAGACAGCCATCCTCTTATCCAGCCAATGCTCTTGGGAACATTTCTAACCAGTGTTTGAGCACCTTCAGTGATGAGGCCTCAGGACTTTTCAGGGGATTGTAACTTTTCAGAAAACCAAATTCATTAGATTTTTCCAATGAAGAGTTAAAATTTCTCTCCATGCACATTCATCCCCATGAGCCCATGTGGAAACTAGGGCATGGCAGGCTGGCCTGGTTGGGAATTGGCCCCAGAGTTAAGATTGTCTGAGTTCTAGTTCTGGTGACTACTCGCCAGGCTGAAGGACCACAGGCATGTCACCTGGCCTCTCTGTTGTGGTTTCTTTGTAACAGGAGACAATGGCAGTGCTCTCTGGCACACAGCACCAGGCACGTGACATACAAGGCTCAAAGCGTGCTAACCGGTGCTGTCTTTCCCTTTCCAGGTCTAGACTATTTCAGGTCCCCTTTCTGCCTCTCCAAAAACATGGCTTTCTCATCCTTGTCTAGAGAGACTCGAGCTTACAACATTAGGGCCAGCACCCATAGGACCAGAGCAGGAGTCAACTTCTGACATTCTCACCTGTCTCATGTCACAGTGTCACACTGACAGATCAGACCATGTAATTTGAGTCCAGGCCTACCCTTACAAAGCCCCACCTCCTCCTGCCCAAGGCTCACAAAGATGCCACAGTCGAGATCCTAACTTTAAGGGAGTGTCAGTATTCAGGATGAATGCTACTTTACTGACTTTTTTTTTTTCTTTTGAGACAAGTTAGTCCTGGCTGGTCTGGAACTTACTTTGTTTGACTAAGCTGCCCTTGAACTCACAGAGATCTACCTCTGCTGCCAGAGCTCTAGGATTAAAGGCATGTGCCACCATGCCCTCCTTACTGTGGTACTTCAAGAGACCCAATTAATGCCCAAAATAAAAAGCCCACAATGAAGAAGTGAAATCTTAAAGACAGGACCACCTGAAGCTGGGGTGAAAATGAATTAATGAGGTGAGCTGTGCAAGTGTAGGTCGGATCCTGTCTGACGCTCTCTTACACTCTCTATCTCGACACACTCAGCCCTTTGCCCCCTGGTCTGTGCTCACTTGTGAAGCTGCAAATTCCAATTTCTGTAAGCCTGCCAAGTAGCGGTTCCGCATCATGTCCACCTCTTGTCTCTTGCTATTCAGGAGCGTTTTGAAGGTCAGGATCAATTCAAGGTAAGAGGTCGGGGTCACATAGTTGTGTCTGAGAAGTGTGTTGTAATAATCAGTAGACAGCTTTTTCACGCTCTCCTGAAAGTATTTGCACATGGAGACGACCCTGCCAAGGAAATCAAAGAAGTTAAGTGGGACCCAGCTTCCTACAGAGGAGCTCTAGCAACGCTTAGCAACAGCCAGCCACCAGGGCATCACAAGGTGCGTACACTGACTGGCCCACTAGAACCCAACAGGTAAACAGAGCCAAGGAGAGAGGAGGGAGAGGAGAGGGAGGGAGGTAAATAGTTGACTGGGATGAATCTGACCCTTTTATGAACCACCAGGGCTTCTGTAGGACTTTCCAATCTTTGGCCATCTGGAGAAACTTCCGGAGTGCAGAGCAGTTTTCCATTACATTTTATTTATTTTCTGTGTCTCTGTGTACATGTGCATGCTTGCACTTACCACAGCACACACGTGGAGGCCAGAGGACAACTTGCAGGAGTCACTTCTTTCCTTCCACCATGTGGGTTCTGGGGATCGAACTCAGGTTGTCAGGGGCCTTTACCTTCTGAGCTATGTCACTGGCCCTTGCTCCTTTTCTTTTCCAGCAAAGGTGCTGTATTCAACAGCTAACAAAAATGTTGTTTGATTTTAAAGGGTAAGATCTTCTCTACCCGTACATTGAGAAATCTTTAAAAACAACATAAACAGCCAGCTGGAACTTCAGCTTGGAACACCTGGGGTGTCGGAATGAAATGAAACTTACTCCATCCGAATGTTGTCATCAAGCTCCACATCTTCTAGAAATTTGTTGGCCACCAACTCTAGGGCATCGGTTGGCCAAGCCTGGAACCAGTCAATTGTGCAGCAGTTGATAAGTGAAGGGAACATTCTCAGGCGGGTTCTGAAGGCATCCCCGATCGGACTCATGGCTAAAGAAAAATAGGCTTGGTTAGTTTCCTTCCACCAAGGCTTAGAGAAGCAAAGGGAAGGGAGAGGTTTCCAAAAGCCCAGTAATGCCTCTTGATGGTACTGTGGGAATGTGGTTGTAAATAACCATGATGAGAGCCCGGGAAACAGAGGAACTGCGGGATATTTTTATGATGGCGTCTCAATGTATTACAGTAGTCTTTTCTTTTTTATTTTTAAACTAATTTCCTGCATGGACAATTGTGCCTTTGGGTCCCTTAGTGGGGATATAGGTCTATCTGTGCTTTAATATAAGGCACCATATTTAGATACCCACAGAATGCTGATGGCTTATTTCTGACCCCATCTCCATTAAGTCACAGACTCTTGGTTCTGTACCTCAAATTTCATTCACTATTTAGTGTTCGGAGGAAGCATTGAGAGTCAGTGTGACGGAGGGCCATGAGAGGAATATGGCTTGAAATGAGGGAGAGGATACAGGGGGCATTCTGGTGGGTGACCTTATAAGGCATATGTGAGAAAGTTTTGATCCTCATCCTAATGGAAAATGATTATTTTAATTTGTGTTATGCAATTATCCCATCTGCAATGCAGGGGAAAAGAAACCACTGGATTAATAGATCAGAAAAGTCTAGAATTAACAAGAACAGAGACAGGAACGGAGAGTGCAAAGGTGAGATCTGGGAGAGACAACAGTGGCTTGGCTAGCATGAGGGGTGTACGGACAGAGAAAGGTGAACAGGAGAGAGCAGGTAAGCACATCCCCTGGTTGTATGGAGAGTTTGTCTAGATCCTTCATGGAGAACACTGGTGTTCTGCACCAGGTAAGAGGCTAAGCTATGATCTTTCTGGAAGAATTCAGAGAGCTGAAGAGACTGGAACAGGCTTAACACAGTTGTTTGGGGGAAGACTGAGAAAAAAATTGCCAGAGGAAGCCCAGACTGTGACTGTTGGTTGGTGCCTCGGTTAAATCAGTAAAGGAGACTGGATCAGAGATATTGAGAAGACCCTAAAGATTCCAGAGGACCAAAAGCAGGTAGACTTTCCCACTTCTCACCAAGGACAATGTGAAGGTTCTTCCTTACTCTCTCAATAAAGAAGTTGTACATGGACAGGGGAGTGACTTCGATCTTCTCTCCCTCTGTCCTGGCTGCAGATTGCATCTTTTCTACAAGTTCAGCCTTTCATCAGCAGGGAAGATGTTGGGCACATCGCCTGTGTTCAGAAGCATGTTGATGTCTTCCACAAACGACTCGTCCTTGATCTGGTTATCCGAGAAGAGGAACACGGTACTCTTGGTGGCCACCCCAGACTGCAGCATTATCTTTTTTAGATCCTCTCTCCAATCATTGCCTGTGTAATTCTTGGTGATTTCGATCTGGTACAGCTCGTATGAGTTCATGAACGTGGACAGTTTGGTGGCACTCTGCCGCCCACTGCCCCCAATGCCCACCAGGAGCAAGTGGCCTTTGTTCTGCTTCAGGACTCTACAGATCCTGGAGATGTGCTCAATGGCAAACTTGAACATGACCAAAGACATGGGGGCCTTGCTGATGCTGTTGAACTCATCCAGATAGTACTCCATGACCCCTGTGAGTTGTTTCAGGTCAGTGATCTCATCATAGATTTTTTGGTCACTTTCTGGCTTCAAATAATCCCCAAAGAAGAGGCTACGGATGTTGTCGTCAACTATCTTCCCGGTAGGTGACAAATGGATGAGCACCTGTGGGAAAGGTGAGTGTCAGCCCGGGCCCTTAGCATGTGGCCCAGGCTGTCTGTGGATAGGAGGGAGGGAGTGAAAGGGAGACCTGCTTGTTTTTCCTGAGTACATCTTCCAAGCCATGGCTTGTCAATAGACACATTTTAAGCAATATATGGGTGTGATGGTTGGATAAAAGAACAGTGCAGGTGTGAGTGGGGCTAGCTGAGTGGCTAAGAGCATGTACAGCTCCATCGAGGACCCAAGTTCAGGTCCCAGCCCCAGCATCAGACAGCTCACGACTGCCTGTGACTTCAGTTGTAGGGGAGCCAATGCCCTCTTCTGACCCCTGAGGCCACCATACTCACAAGTATAAACCCACAAACATTTAAGAACATTTATTTGTGTGTGTGTAGGCCACGTGTGTATGTGGGTACACTCGCTCAGAGGCTGGAGAGGGAGTCGGGTCTCTTGGAGCTGTAGTTACAGGTAGTTGTGAATTTTCTGATGTGGGTGCTGGGAGCCAAACGGGAAAAGCAGCACATGCTTTTAACAACTGAGCCAATTCCCTAGCCCTGACTACCGTTTTTGCTCGTTTGCTTGTGGGAAGGGTCTTGCTGGGTAGTCCATGCTAGCCTGGGAGTAACTATCCAGATTAGGTTGTCTATGGACTCACAGAGATCCTCTTGAAAGTAAAGGAATATGCCACCAAGCTCAGCCCCACACACATGTCTGTACTACATATACACATCTGCTCTTCCCTAAGTTGCTAAATATTGGTGGTTGGCTTGTAAGATCCCACAGAAGGCCTGGGAAGGATGGCCTTGTTTTCCCATGTTTGGTCCTGTACCCAACAGAGGTGTGAGTGACATCCCTACTCTCTACTCTGCCTAGAATAGGGCGCTTTAGATGCTTCCTCCTCCTGATATGAGGATCTGTCAATTCCTCTGTTCTTGGCCTCCAGGTGCAGCATAAGACACTCCTACGTTTTCCCTGGGGAAATAGTTGCTGCTTGGTAAAGCAAATTACGATGCAAACATACAGGTTTAAAATCATTTTCAAGATAGGAAGAAGAAAGTGTTCACAACTATGTGACACTGAATATTTTGACTGAATTTTACCAGGGTCTTGGTTAAATTATAAAAATTTATATTTTCCTCCCCAAATCCAAATGAATTGGCCTTAGATTGTATTTTAAGTTAAATTAATTTTATTTTTAAGGATTTACTTTGTTTTTAACTATGTGTATTCCTGTGTGTTTATGTGTGGGTATATGCATGTGTGTGCAGATGCTTGAGGTGGGGCATTGGATCCTCTGGAGCTTTTGCTAGAGGTTATTGTAAGCTGCTCGATGTGGGAGCTGGGAACCAAACCTGGGTTCTCTGAAAGAGTAATACCTGCTCAATGACTGGAGCCATTTCTCCAGCCCCTCAAATTAATTTAAAATAAATAGCATCATATATGAACCATTTTGTGTGTACTGAAACTTATATGTTATCACAGAAGTCAAACAAAATTGAACCAAGGAAAATATCAACAAATCAAAGACTAATTTATGTATGGGCCATTTCCCATGATTCAGGGGGAAGAGTGGTCTTTACTGGGAATGGAATCTAGAGTCTGAGACTAATGTGGGCCTGTTTCTGAGGCCAGATGATTCTAGAATAAGATTTGTTAGCTGGACAGTGGTGGCACACGCCTTTAATCCCAGAACTCAGGAGATAGAGGCAGGCAGATCTCTGTGAGTTCGAGGCCAGACTGGTTCACAGAGCCAGTTCCAGGACAGCCAGGGCTATACAGAGAAACCCTGTCTTGAAAAACTAAAAAAGATTTACCTTCTCCATGGTCTGCTTGAAGCAATTGGAGGTGGTTTCCTTCACCAGGTTGAAGAAAGTCTGTCTGTCCTCATTGTCAATCAGACGGTCATAAAAGACTCGGTAAACCTCATGGATCCAAAGCCGGATAAATTTTTCCAAATCCTAAAGGCAGAGTTAGTCATTCGAATGTATTAAAGATGGTTCTTGTGGTGATGGTTCTTAGAAGGTCTTTAAATCTTGGGGTTGATGTGAGGTATAAATAAGACAATATAAACTACTATGTCATGCACACTTCAGAGAATAGAGTTTGTGATTAGTAAAAGCTCATCCTATTAGGCACACTATTAGTACACATCCAGGAATATTACCAAAAGATTTACAAGGCAGGAATAGCAGCAGCTGACCTGCAGGTGGGTGTGGGGGGAGTAGTAGTGGCTGACCTGCAGGTGGGTGTGGGGGCACAGCAGTACCCCCTGAATCACCCGTGAGAAATCCCGAAGGTTGAAGACGTAATGTGACTTGGAGGGGGTTGGCAAGAAGTTCTCCACTGCAGCTCTATAAATTGTCTGAGTAGCTTGGACCAGCATCTTCCCATACCTTGGGAGGAAGACCAGTCACACAGTCAAGCAGAAATGAGGACCCCCCCGCCCCCAGGTTAATAACTAGGAAGCCACAGGAGCTTCTTACCGCAAGAATAGGACATCAAACCCTTTCCCAAAGTGCCAGTCAGTGATAGAATTGAAAATCTTGGTTAAGATGTCATCTTCAAAGGCGTTGATGGAAATGATGTTAAGATGGCGAGTGAATCGTCCTGGAAACACAGACACTTGAGTTTGCATGCATACTTCCCAGACCTAATAACCTTGGGAAAGAGCAGAGTCAGTTTCTCTCTGCTCTCATGGTCTATAACCCTGCCGTTCAACATGTCAGCCTAGCCACATGCAGTTATTCATATTAACTATAGCATCAAGAATGGGCTTCCTCAATTTTCCTGGCTCCATGAAATGTACTCAGCGGCTGGGGGCTATACTGTTTGCTCAGTGCAGATATAGACTGCCTCTATAATTTGCAGAAGTGATGCTCATAGTGCCTCCTCTGGCACACAAGATGGACTTTACTCTTATTCACTTATTTTATAATTGGTTTTACTTTATTTTATATGTAAGTCTGTGCACCATGTGCATTACCGGGTGCCCTGGAGACACAGGATCTCTAAAAACTAGAGTTACAGAGAGTTGTGAGCAATCATGCGGGTGCTGGGAATCAAAGCCAGATCTTCTGTATGAGCAGCCAGTGTTCTTAACTGCTCCAGTCCCTCACTTCTTAATTACGTGTTTCTGTGTGTGTCTGTGCATGGGTCTGTGCATGTATGAATGCTGGTGTCTGAGGTCTCCAGAAGAGGATCCCCTGGAGCTGCAGTTACAGGCTGTTGTGAACTGCCCAACAAGGATCCTGGGAACTGAACCCAGGTCTTCTGCAAGAACAATATATGCTCTTAACTGCTGAGCCATCCCTTCAGCCTCACAATATTATTTTTAAAAACTAAAGGAAACACCTGGTTACTGTAGAATAGCCAAACAATTCAATAATTGATTTGTAGACAGTGTCTCCCTCATTGCCCTCTCTGTCCCCGAGCTGACCACCGTCTCCTAATCCACCCTCTTAGGCCTGTGGAGCCCACTGCTTCCTCCTCCTTTCTCTTGCCCGTGTGCAGAGCTTGCAGGTCCTGTAGCCATGTGGGGTTTTCTCTTAATCATTAGCATTTTGGGAATTGGGGCTCTGTAAGTTGTCTGCATTTATTTATGGATTTGGGAAGAGCCAAAACTTGGAGTGCCATTACCGCTGTCGTTTCTCAAAACTCCTCCTTCAGTTTTCACATGTATATGTAAAATATGTACTTTCTGTGTTTTGCCTACACACATGTATTGTAATTATATGTATATGGACATACTTATAAACATGCACATATAGGGGCTTGAGAGATGACTCAGTGGTTAAGAGCACTGGCTATTCTTCCAGTGGACCCAGGTTCAATTTTCAGCACCTACGTGGGGCTCACAACTGTCTGTAACTCCAGGCCTAGGGCATCCAACACCCTCTTCTGGACTCCTTGGGCACTATATGCAAATGGCACACAGGCATAGATGCAGGCAAAACGCCCATGCATATAAGAATAAATAAATAAACAAATAAATAAATAAATTTAAAATACACATATGTACATTTTTCTTGTTTAAAAAAAGTAACAGTAGATTGATTTTTATGTGTCTGTGTGAGCTTGGTATGTATGTGTTCATGTATATGTATGTGTATGTGTGTCTGGTATGTATGTATTCATGCATAGGTGTGTGTGTGTGTGTGTGTGTGTGTGTGTGTGTGTGTGTATGTGTGTTTGTCTGGTATGAATGTGTTCTTGCATGAATAAGTATATGTGTGTCTGTTTTGTATTCACGTGTTCATATGTGGGCATGTATATGTGTGTATTTGTGTGTAAACCAGAGGTTAATGTTGGATATCTTCTTTTTTTAAATCTCTTTATATCATTGTGTGTGTGATGTATGTACCTATTCATAGAGGTATATATACATGTGCATGTTGGTACATGTAAATGTGTATGTGGATACATGTGGAGGTAGACTGATATTTTCTATGTTGCTGATTGGTAGGTGTGTGAATTACTCTATTTTGATGAAAAGAATAGTACTTAATACAAGGTTATGCTTTCTCTGTGTTTGCCAGACATGGGCTATTTGTTGCCATGTTCTCAATCACTGTGCTGTCAATAACCATAATCCATTGCCTTGAACGTCAGTTTCTCCATCTGAATACTAATAACCGATATCATAGGCTAGGTTATTGGTTCCCTACTAAATACAATTTCACTAAACATCAGCATTAGGGGCTAGAGAGATGGCTCAGTGGTTAAGAGTACTTGCTGCTCTTGGGGAGGACTCAGGTTTGGTCCCCAGCACCCAGATGGAGGCTCACAACTGTCTATATAACTTCAGTGCCAGAGGATCTGGTGCCCTCTTCTAGCCTCCTCAGGCACCAGGCATACATGCAGTACATATATAGACATACACACAAGCAAAACACTCATACCCATACAATAAAAATAAATCTTCCTAAAAACATCAGCATCAAATGTCATCACTCCCTGACAATGGCAGATTACAATAGAAACAGGATTGCTTTGCCAGCCATGAAAGATGACCTGGTATCCTCCCTCACAGCTTATATGAGTGACTTAGCTTCTTTATCAAGTGTCAACACTGGGTTCTCTTCATTTTTCCAGACTTCTGGATAAAAATTAAGACATTGAATCATCAGGTCATCCTAACTTCCCGAGAGGACCCAGTCCAGAGTAGAACACTGCTTCCTTACTCCCCTCAACTCACCCCACAAACCCACTTAGCTCCCTCCACCTGGCACTCCCTGAGCTCCCAGGGAACATGGATGCTCTCACTGGGACCAGTGTTGTAACTGATCTCATGGGATTACAGACATGTTCCTGGCAGATGCTGAGAATTGGCTTTTATGACAGATACTTTTCAGAGTTCCTATTTATGGTAGAACTTGAAAACTGCCCATTGCCATGTGTTCTGGAAGCATATTCCTGTTTGAACAAGCTATGGAAAATAGTAATGTAAAAACCCTATGGATTCAAAGTTCCCTAGACTTTGCTGTGCTCAGATCCAAGGCAAATGCAGCCCTGTAGCTCCCCTCTTCTTATGGAGGTGAATAGATGAAGACTTCCTCACAGACTCTTGTCTTCTTCCCATCCCACTGCACACAACTTCCAACTTGAAGTCTGGAGCTAACCCAAACCTTCCCAGCTGTGCACAAAGGCATACTCCACATTTTCTCCTGTCAGAAGGCCCTGAACCAATTCATCCACAATGGCCAGCTCTGTAGGGGAGTGGAGAGAGGAATAAACCTTCTTCCTAGACATACCAGTGATATCATTCCTTCCTCCACCAGGAGGGCCCATGGCAGTCACAAGCAGAACATCCACAATGTCCAGCCTGTTGGTATCTTTCTTGTCAAACCAGTAGCCATGGTCAATCCATTGTCTCAGCAGTTCGATGGGGGGCTGGGCTCCATACACCTCTTTGGCTGGCATGTTGAGGTCATCTGTAGAAGGAAGCCACAGCCACACACACTGTGAGTTCATGGGATCATCTGGTCTTACAGGGGTAACCAATGACTGTTACCTTCATGAGAAAGTCTGTTTCCCATGACCCTAGCCCCATTCCAGACCCAGTCAGTAGACATCCTGACTAGATAGGAAAGGCTTTTCTTGGGTTTAGACTTTGCTATCTTATTGAAGTCCTTGCCCATATGCTATAGGATACATAGGCTGACAACAAATGAGGATTTAACTTTCTCCCATTTTCCTTAGCCAACATACACTGACTACTGTACCACAGACATTTTGTTAATTGCTAAGCATATAACAGTGTAGGGGCTGCCAAATATTTCCTTTTGTTGTGTTTTCTGTCTTGAGATGGAGTCTTGTGGTACTAGCCAGGTGCTGTCTGCCAGCTAACAGAGAATTTTTAGTGAGATGGGGATTGAACCCAGAACCTCTCTACATGCTAAGGAAATTCTGTACTATTGAGTAAGAACCTTTTCTCCTGATTGGGCCTTAAGTCAACATGCAATAGCTGAACTCTGGTCAGAGCAAGGCTTTGAACTAGGGCCTTTCACGAGACTCAAAATGGCAAGAAAGGGTTACAGGTTCTCTTAAGTGCAAGAACATTTTCCTCTTGGGACACATTGCTCAGTCTTGGTGCATAAGAAACACCGGTCCATTGAAGGTCCTCTTCATTTTTCTTCAACAGTTATTGATAGGATGATCAGCTTGTGTGAGTCAACATTTTAGGAACTTTAGACAAATTAACTCATTTAATGCAAACATTACCCATGTGTTTGAGGTAAAGAACTGACCCTCAGATCAGTGAGAATAAGCCAAACTATACCTAGGGTTGAAAATAGATACAGCAACCCAGTTTGGTTTAGCTGCAAGGCTTAGGCTGGTATTGGATATATCATAAAATTAGGGTGGGAGACCTGGAGGAAGGAAAGAAAAGGAAAGGCAGAAAAGAAAGAAAAATAAAACGGATAAGATTCCTGCCTTTCAGGAGATGATGTGCACCCATAAAGATATAAATATAACCATGAAATGTGTATTATTAATACACAAGTTTAAAGTACAGGACACAGGATGACCCAAGACAGCAGGGGCATTATGAGTACCTCCTGAGTCAGCAGCCAGGCTAGTACAATCATAATGATGATTAATCTCTTTCGGGTCTGAGGCACAAACGGGAAAAAAAGAAAAAAAAAAAAAAAAAAGAGGAAGTGCTTTGCACAAAGGTGAACGCTGAGAAAAAGTCTATGTTCTTACTTCACAAACATTTTCTTAGCAACTATTGGGTTTCTTCACTTAGTGACAGCCACTTATCTGTTGTCACTTAGTGATAACTCACTTATCTGATGCAAATGGACACAGATGTTACTTCTGGAGGTGTCAGACTTCAGCTGCCATCACCACAGTCCCCGAGAAATACTGTTCACTACAAAGAAGGAGAAGGAAAAACAGAGAGGAAAGAGGAACAGAAAGGAAGGAAGAAGGAAGGAGGGAGGGAGGGAAGGAAGGCAGAAGGAAGTGAGAAGGACAAGTGGTGATGGAAGGAAGGCTAAATCATCTGCTGGAGAGTGGGGAAGCTCTGGCTTGCTGCAGCTCGGATACAAGAACTTGGTCTACCCGGACCCGAGCCAATGCCTTACCTACAAACACCACTGCTTTCTTCCCTATGGGAGGCCCGAAAAGGCCTTTCCGCCGACGATCCAGCTTGGACATGATGATATCCTGGGTCTGGTTGGCTGAAGTTCTGGCAGAGAAGTTGATGAAGTTGGGCAAATAGACATTTTTGGGAAGGTGGAGAAGGAAGTTGTTGGTGATGGCTGATTTGCCAGTGCCTGTAGGACCCACGAACAGTATCGGGATCTCATGGTCCAGGTAGGTTTTTAAGAAGAAGGACTGCCGGGCAGTCTCCATCGTGGGGATGATGAGGTCTGATACCTGTGTCACAAAGATATGAGAAAATCTTGGTCCTGGACCAGGAAGACTGAGTCTTGGGATTCAAGGGATCTGGGTTTGAACGATAGCTCCATGTACTATCTTTATGACTTTGAGCAACCATTTAACCTTTCAAGGGCCCTCAGTTTCAGTTCTGAAATGGGGATAATCATGGCATTCAATACGCAGTTGTCAGAGATCAAATAGGACCAAAACCACAAAGGTGAGTGCTATTGTCCCTGAGGAAGTAGAGGTACAGAAGTCTTCTTCAATTTGCCCAAGAGACATAGGACATAAGTGGAAAGGAAGGGATTTGAATTCCGGCTTGTATGATTCCACAGTCTACATTCTTAATACTAAACTGGCATAAAAATCAATAACAATAAGCATCAGCGTTTAGCTTCAATCTCTGAGACTTCCTTTCAACCAAGTAATCTGCCTTGTCTCAAGCAAGATCCACCTTCCATGTGCCACCTATTCTGGCTCGGAGGTTTAGGTATGTTTTGGTTTAGGCCTGGAATATCTCCAAAAGACTCATTGCTGAAGGCTTGGTTTCCAAAGGAGAAATGTTCAGAGGTGGGTTTTTGTGAAGTAAGTGGATCCTGAGGCCTCCGATCCTATCAGTAGATTAATCCCTTGATGGGTTCATGACTCATTGGTTTATTGGAGGGTAGAGGGGGTCTTTGGAGCACATTTTTCAGGGTTATCCCCTGTCCCTGTCCTCCTTCTCTCTCTCTGCTGCCTAGGTATCACGAAGTGAGGAAGTTTTCTCTGCTGAGCCCTTGTACAGTAATGTTATCCCTTAACACCAGCCATGTGACGATGGGACCAAGAAAGCACAGCATAAACTCATCAGCCAAAAAATAGGCACCTCCTCCTCTGAGTTGACTCTCCCAGACAGTCTACCACAGTCACACAAAGTTAATGCAACGTGAGCCCGAGATCTTTCTTGTCCCTGGCCTACATTCCCCAACATTGAGATTCTGGGTCCCGAAAACCTGTGTTCACTGAATCCCTCATGTTTTTAATATGGAAACTGAACACATTCTTCCTGGACCTGAGGATTCTAAGTGGATTTGGAGACCTCCATCATGGCTTCTGGAATCCTTATTACTTTGGGTAGACTATCTAATCTAAATTGAATTTTCTGAGCCCCAACCCTGTTATCAATCATTTTGTCACAACTGATCCCTTGGTGGGTCAGGGCAAGGGATTGGAAGATGTTTATTAGACATAGAGTTCTCATAAGTCTGGTTTGAAAAGGAGTCATGGACTTGAGCTGCTCTGTTGGAGTACCATTCACACTGTGGTTTGTAAATACATGTTGCTCCCCAAAACTAAACTTGACCTTGACTTGGGTGTCACTGAATCTACAAATCTTGGAAGCCTTTGCAAACAAAAGCTTGGCTTCTTTAGAGAAACAATTTGGCTAGGTGAAAAGCAGATGGATATGGTCATAAGGCAGAGAAGAGAATGATCAAGTTTAGTAAGAGGATGCAGTCATGCCTGTAGCATCCTGAAGACTTCCCTGGAACCCTTTAAGACATGATAAAACAGGTTGCAAGCAGGCCAGGATTCTCCATGAAGTGATGCTGAATGCAGAACCATGTTCAAGATGCCCATTTTACAGCCGAGATCAGGAACCTGAAGCCAGCTGGCTTTCACCCAGTATTATTTTCAGCTACTCGAACGATTGTTTGACAAGGGGAAAATACCCATTGGAGCTGAAAATACTTTCTACACCAGGCTCCTGTCCATATGAATTTAGTACAAATTCAAATCCCTGGAATTCAGACAGCAGAACTGTATAAGGACAATTAAAGCTGAGGATCTCGGCGCTGGGCTTTCTTTCCATACTAGCCCTTAGGGTATATGTCCTGAGAGCAGCACAGTGTCACCCTGCCTAAAGCATCTTTATGAGAGCATCTGGGGTCCTGCCTGGTGTCTGGCAATAGCCTCACATTTCCATCTGCCTTCTGTGACTGCATTCAGAAGAGCTGCACACTCACCTCAGAAGGATAAATAACATCTACTAGGTTATACTGACGGAGGCACCAGAGTGCTCATTTTGCATATTCTCTGTAGGACTGAAATATATGTGAATTAGCCACTATCTAGAAAATCCATTGACTAGAATCTATTTTTCTGAGAAGTCTGCTGGAGGAAATCTTTCTCTGAGGATATAAAGTGGACTTTTAAGGCTTAGGTGACCAAGAGGTAATTATGATGTTAGAGACAATGGCATTAATCAGAATAGTGACAAACACCTATCTAACTCCTACTATGTGCCACATGGGTATGTATACCACCTTCGGTCCTGATTATCTTTTTTTTTTTCTTCCATCTTATGGTTGGGTAAACTGAAGCAAGGAGCTTGAAGCCTCCGTAAGGAATCTATGTCTCTCTGCTATTAAACTCTATGCTTTGAGGGTTTGATCTTTGCAAAGTATTTCCTGGAAATGCTCCAGGGAGCTCGGAGTTCTTCCACCTGGAAGGGCACTTGGGAAATTCCAGAAACCACAGCATTTCTTTTACCTTTGCATTTGCAGGGATAGTCTCCTCCTCTTTGGTGATATACTCTGTCCATCCACTCCAGTGTCCACCACCTTGTTTGAAGAAGTAAAAATCATAGATGCTTCCTGCACCCAAAGAACAGAACATGTCATTGGCACACCAAGGTTAGCTTTCGTATTTGAAGAATCTGACTGCTCCAACTATAGGCATCTAAAATGCATAACTACCAGTCCCAGAAGAACTGTAGTGACACTTACCTGTCACTGGTAACTACAAACTGGAGTGAAAAGTTTAAAAGACCAGTGTCTATATTACCCATATAAAATGATAAGATTACGTAAAATTTTCTTGTTTGTATTCTTTGAGACAGGGATCTGCTCTGTAGTAATGTTCAGTTGCATTAGACTCGGACTCCCTATGTAGCCAAACCTGGCTTACAACTTGTTTTTAAAAGTACATGCATTTGTTGAATTACCTGTGGGGTGGGGCATATCACAGCATGGGTATGGAGGTTGGAGGACAGTGTATGGAAGTTAGTTTTCTGTTTCTACCATGTTCATCAAGTGCTGAGCAGAGAGAGTTTTCCTAACATTTCTTCTCCCTCTGTTGCTGCTACAGGCATTTATTTCTTTCTCCTCTGGGACTTTTTTCACCTTAAAAAATGTCTGTTACTGAGAACTTAGCACCAACTTTCTGAGGTTATTTTCTTTTTCTTTCTTTTTTTTTTTTTTTTTTTTTTTTTTTTTTTTTTTTTTTTTTTTTTTGAGCTGAGGACCGAACCCAGGGCCTTGTGCTTGCTAGGCAAGCACTCTACCACTGAGCTAAATCCCCAACCCCCTGAGGTTATTTTCTTAAACTACAGCTCTGATAACTCCTGCTCACTGGCGCCCTCACACCATGCTAACCCCACTATGATAGACTTCATTTTTCCCCCCCTTGTTCTGTTTTGGTCAAGTTTCTTATATTGCTTTGCTGTTAAAGATTTTCAGCCATTCTCCACTGCTGTGGGATGTTCTGTATGGCAAATGTGTTGCTAATTAGTCAATAAATAAAACACTGATTGGCCATTGGCTAGGCAGGAAGTGTAGGCGGGACAAGGAGGAGAATAAAGCTGGGAAGTGGAAGGCTGAGTCAGAGAGACATTGCCAGCCGCCACAATGAGAAACAGCATGTGAAGATGCCGGTAAGCCACGAGCCATGTGGCAAGGTATAGATTAATGGAAATGGATTAATTTAAGCTGTAAGAACAGTTAGCAAGAAGCCTGCCACGGCCATACAGTTTGAAAGCAACATAAGTCTCTGTGTTTACTTGGTTGGGTCTGAGGCTGTGGGACTGGCAGGTGAGAGAGATTTATCCTGACTGTGGGCCAGGCAGGAAAACTCCAGCTACACTCCACCTCTTCTGATAGCTGCAATTCAACTTTTCCATGTACTCCCTGAGAAGTCTAATATTGCTCTGGCATTTCGACTGCTGTCTTCCAGACATCCAAGTCACTCTTTGAGTCTTCTAAAAAAATAATTTTAAAAAGATTCATTTATTTGTTATGTATTCAGTGTTCTGCCTGCATGTGTTCCTGCAGGCCAGAAGAGGGCACCAGATCTCATTACAGATGGTTGTGAGCCACCATGTGGTTGCTGGGAATTGAACTCAGGACCTCTGGAAGAGCAGCCCCTCTCTTAACCTTTGAGTCATCTCTTCAGACTCTTCTAAAATTTCTATAGATTCACCTCTTGCATTTAGGCCTGGTGTATTTTTAATTAAATTTTGATATGGAATAAAGTAAAGGTTAAATTTATTTTGTTTTACACACATATATTCAGTTGTGCTAACACCATTTGCTGAAAGGTTATTTTTCCTATTTAATTATCGGGGCACCATTGTCAAAAATTAAGTCACCATAAACATGAGTGTGTATATTAGGTCTCTGTTCCATTCAGTTAAACTGCATATCTTTTTTACCAGTATCCCATTCTATTCATCAGAACTTGGATCATCCTCCCCCTCACCCCCATCTCCCTCCCCTATCTCCCCCCACCCCCCCACCCCTCCCCAAATGCCGTATCTCCCTGCTGTAATATAACCAGGTAAACTCTTCCCTGGGACCAGTTCATCTCACCCACTTTCTTGGGGATAGTTCAAGAATCAATACATGGCAGTGGCTGCAAGGGTCAGGTTAAGGGAGACAGTTGCCTTTCCTAGACAATCTGAGTGCTGCACTTTCCCCCGAAACCTACCCATATTTTCTGAGTCATGAACTCATTCCTTCCCACCTTAGCCAAAGTGTACTCTACTCCCATGAGTTCAACTCACATCCATGCCAGCATGATTTTATGATATGCCAACTGGCAGTTGTACTGACCTCCCACTGAGGCCCTCCAGCATTATGATAGGATTTCCCCGTTCTCTTGGTATATATATATATATATATATATATATATATATATATATATATATAATTTTAGTTTTACCAACAGCTTTTTATTGCTTATTTCTTTTATGTATATGTGTGTGGGGTGTATATGCATGTGTGTGTTCACATATGTGTGTGCTCATGTGTGTGTGTGTATAGGCACATGTGTGCCTATGGCCCAAAGTTGCTATTGAAAATCATACTTGAGTTCTTCTCACTGGTTTTGAGGAACGCTTTCAATCAAGCCCAGATATTTCCAATATGACTAGTCTTAGCCAGCTCGCTCTGGTGATCCGCTGTTTCCAACTCTGAGGCTGGAATTACAGATGACCTGCCACATTCACTTGGGGATTTTATGTGAGTTCTGGGGACCCAAGGTTCAGCCCTCTTGCTTGTGTGGCAAATCCTTGAAGCATTGAGCCATAGCCCCGCCCACTAAAGCCCTTTCTGAATCAACACTATGAGGTGGTTACGACTGTGGAGTATATGAAGAAGCCAGTTGACCATGTATGCTGGCAATTCTGGTTTCTTGTGTGTTACAGCAGTTGACAGGACAAAGAGGAGGAGATGAGGTCACCGGAGTGCACATGGACATTATAGAAGAAGAGCTTGGAAAGGATTGGAAACTCTTTAAGTCACTGGCCTTTTTCTTTTTCTTTTTCTTTTTTTCTTTCTTTTCTTTTTTTTTTTTTTTTTTTTTTGCTTTTTCGAGACAGGGTTTCTCTGTGTAGCTTTGTGCCTTTCCTCCTTTCCTGGAACTCACTTGGTAGCCCAGGCTGTCCTTGAACTCACAGAGATCCACCTGCCTCTGCCTCCCAAGTGCTGGGATTAAAGGCGTGCGCCACCACTGCCCGGCGTCACTGGCCTTCTTGATGCAGAGGAAGGGAAGATGTCACGAGGAGTGGGCCATGAGTGGAATCAAAGGAGACTCATGAACCATGTCTGCAGACACAGAATAAACAGACTGGCCTTGAGGGCTGAGGAAATGCATGGAAAGAACAGTGTGGAGGCCAACCTGAGGAGTGTATCTCTGAAATGTGTTCAGTGTGTGACTGACTGGCATCAGGAAATGGTGTGGCATTCTCAGCAAGGTGCAAAAGGTATCAGTTTAAACAAAAATCAAACAGGAACAGAAAAGCATAAGGAGAAAATAAGCTGAGATGAAATGGAAAGATGAGATCCAAAGTGAGATGTCCAGTCTAACAGGAACAAGGACAATGGTGATAATTATATATAACAATTGGTAATACGTGGTTAACGCTGTTACATGATATCTCCATGAAACTGTAACAAGTATACTATATATTATATAATATCATTAGACTATAAGGTATCTCAAGTATTTTTTATGTATTTGCTTATTTAATTCTTCCAGGAACACCACAGACACGCTCTATTATTGCTGGACATATCTTAGACTGTGGAAACGGAGAGGGGCTAAGGAATTTGCTTCAAGTCTGCCAACTAGTAAGTGTGGGAGCCAGAATTTCAGCCTCGACTGTTTCATTCTGGACTCCGTGTTTTTAACTGTTACTTAAAAAAAAAGGCAGGAAGCAAAATAGGCAAAGGTTTGATAAATATTATTCAAGGTGAACAGGAGACTAATTGAAGTTGTGAGTGGCTGATATTAAAATAAAAACCCATCTTAAAAGGACAAACAACAAAAACAAGGAAATCTGATATAATAGATACAGACGCCGGAGAATACAGCTTTCCCTTGCTGACTAAACAGAGGCATCACATTCCAGGCAGAATAAATAAAAGGAGACCTATGTCTAGACATAGTCTGTCAAAACAAAACAAAACACAACCTATAATAGAACATTAAATAAAGAACACATGAGAAACAAGCTACCACTATATATAAAATCCAGCCTCACTTCTAACTAGACAGAGAAGAAATTTTAATCACATTCTGTTTTCACATTTCAAATGTGACTAGAATGACAAAGCACACAAGGAAAAATGGATAGAGTGCTAAGAAGTGAGCAAATCCATATTATAACTGGGACCATTCGATAAGTTCTATTAGTCACTGATAGTGAGAAAATGAGTCAGAGACAGTTAAAATGAACAGGACCATCATAAACCAACTGAACGCAATGAGACTTATAAACCACTTTATCTGAAAACAGCAGACAATGCATTCTTCTCAAACTTACATGGGACGTTCACCAAGACAGCCCACATTCTTTGCTATAAGACATTTTAACACATTTAAAATAATAGACATTATACAGTGCATACTTCTGGAACACAGAATTAGAATGGAAACCGGTGAGAGAAAGATGGCTAGAAAATCTGGAAGTCCTTCAAGGTTAAATAGAGCCAACACACGAATCAAAAAAGTTCCAAGGGCTGAGGAGATGGCTCGGAGCTTAGAGGTTAAAAGCATTGCTGCACAGCCAGTAATAGTGAAGACCAGAGTTCGGATCCCCAGCACCCATGGAATGCCAGGTTGGGTGTGGTGGCTGCCTGTAATGTCAGCACTCAGAAGGTGGAGATGGGGGTCCCCACAGTAAGCAGGTTAGACAGACTGGCTATACTGGCAAGCTCTGTGTTCAAGCAAGAGACTCTGCCTCGGTGGATAAAGTGGAGAGCAACTAAAGAACACAGCCATTATCAACTGTGCGTCTCTATACACACAGGCACACATGTATCCACAGACATGTAAACATGTATACACACAAACACATACCACACACAAGAGGAAAAAAGTATCAAGAGAAATTTAAAAATATTGTGACCTAAGAACAAATTAAAATATGTTTCAATACCTATGGGATGTAGTGAAAGCAATTCATAGAGGAGATTTTTTAGTGATGATTACATGTATCAGAAAGAGAGAGGTATCTAAAAATCAACAATGGAAGTACATTTTAGGAAACTAGAAAAGTAAGGGTAAGTTTAATCCAAAATAAATCATAAAATTATAGCAGAAAACAAAATTGGCAACAGAAAATTACTTGAGGAAAATCCACAAAACTTAAAGCAGTTAATCTTTGGGAAGGTTAATAAAATTGATACACTCTCAGGTCAATGTTACCAAGAACAAAGGGAAAAGACAGACTGTTTTATCGGGAACGAAAGAGAGGTCATTGTTGCCTCCATGGAGATTAAAAGGATAATGAAGGGATGCATAAACAAGGATACCCCATAAACTTGATATTTTAAATAAGATAGGCTTGATTCCTTGAGAGATACTTTATCAAAATTAACATAGAGAGAAATAAATAATTTGCACATGTCCTTGTTCATTAGGGAAACTGAACCCACAGTCAATGCCTCCAAAACTAAAAACAACCAAACAAAACCAACACCAGTGTCAAGTTAGGATGGGTTTGTTGGTGATATCTACCAAAGGATTTCAGAAAGGATGCCAAGTGTCCATCTTCTCTTCTAGGAAACACATCTCTTCCTGTGAGGTCAACATTATCTGAATGCCAAAACCAAAGATCTTACAAAGGGTAACGTCCACATACACAGGCCCCACAAAACATTAGCAAATTGACCAAGTGGAACTGACTACAGGAATGTAAAGCTGGCTCAACATTTGAAAATTGACTGTAACCAAGTTATTAGCATGAAAAAGAAGGAAACTCATATGTCAGATGATTTTTGTAAGTATTTGATAAAATCCAACACGAACTAGAGTCATTTGAGAGGAGGGAACCCCAACTGAGAAAACACCTTCACAATATCGGGCTGTAGACAAGCCTATGGGGCATTTTCTTAGTGATTGATGTAGGAGAGCCAAGATCATTGTGGGTGGTGCTATGCCTGGGCTGGTGGTCCTGGGTTCTATAAGAAAGCAGGCTGAGCAAGCCATAGGGGCAAGCCAGTAAGCAGCACTCCTCTATGGCTTTTGCATTAGCTCCTGCCTCCAGGTTCCTGCCCTGCTTTGAGTTCCTGCCCCAAATGCTTTTGATGATGAACTGTTATATGGAAGTGTGAGTGAAATAAACCCTTTACTTTTCAAATGGTTTTTAGTCATGATGCTTCATCACAGCAGTAAAAAAGTTACTGAGAGAAAGTGGTACTAGGAGAGTTGGGTATTGCTGTGACAGACCTAACCATGTTGTTTTGGGGAGGACTGTGAAAAGACTGTGGAACTTGGGGCTAGAAAATCCATTGAGTATTGAGAGCTCAGTGGGCTGTTCTGTAGTAGCTTAGATAATAGTGAGAATGTTGATGGAAATGCAAATGATGGAAACTTGGCTAGTGAAATTCAGAGGGAAGTTTAAAAACTTTCTCAGGGCCATTGCTATTTTGAACAAAGAATCTGTGGTATCTGGTCAGGTGGGGCTGAAGAATCAGCTGTGATTAACAAGAGACCAGCACCATGAAGTGAAACCTGTGCTCTCTTGGGACAGTTGATTCTGGCTACTGGAGCTGAGAAATTAGCAGTGATTAAGAGACCAGCTCCATTGAGGTGAAATCTCCTGGGAAGTGTTTGCTCAGGGACAATGCACAGAAGCTCTATTCTAGAGGTTGCCTAGGCTGTACCTTGTGCTGGCAGTCAAATTTGGTAATGTGTAAAAGACTTACAGATAGTATTCATTTTTACATGAAGGGGTCATTGGAGAGCATTAGAAGTTTGGCGTCATGAAGAGGGCCTGAAAGATGCTATTGGTGAAAATGCAGCCCAGTTGTAGCAAAAGACCCTAGCATTTCGGAGATGCCAGTATCATGGGAAGACCTCCAAGAACAGGAGCAGCCCTGAGGTAGAGCTGTCCAAAGCTGTGTGTACTAGAGAGAGGAGAGGCAGAAAAGTGCGTTTGAAGAAGCCCAAAAGATTATGCACTCACGGTCACAGACACTGGGCATTGTGTTACTCACACTGTTAGAATTTGGTTTTTCTTTGTTTAGATTATGATTGTGCCCTGGTTCTTCCCTCATTCAATAAAGCATTTAATATTTTTTATTTTACTGGAGCTCACAGTTGAGAGATTTTGAACTTTTAAAGAGATTTTGGACTTTTACTGAGTCTTTGGATTTTAAAAGTGACTTTGGATTTTTAAAGGGACTGAACTTTTAAACTATTTGAATTTGCAAGGCTGTGAGACTTTTTAAGTATGTAAAATGTCTTATAATGTTGACATTAATGTGTGATCTTGGGAATAGTCAAGAAAGGAAAGGTTATGGCTTAACAGTGGTGTGTTTATGTGTCAAGTTGTCAAGGCATCAATTGTGCTGATTAGTTTCATGTCAACTTGACACAAGCTAGAGTCAACAGAGAGGAAGGAGCCTCAACTAAGAAAATGTCTCCATAAGATACAGCTGTAGGACATTTTCTTAATTAGTGATTGATGGGGGAGGACCCAGCCCACTGTGATTGATGCTACCCCTGGGCTGGTGGTCCTGGGTTGTATAAGAAAGCAGGCTAAGCAAGCCATAAGAAACAGGCCATTAAGCACCACTCCTTCATGGCTTCTACATTATCTCCTGCCTCCAGTTTCCTTCCCTGCTTGAGTTCCTGCTTTGGCTTCCCTCAATGGACTATTGTGGTGGTTTGAGAGGAAATGGCTCCCAAAGGGAGTGGCACTGTTAGGAGGTGTGGCCTTGTTGGAGGAAGTGTGTTATTGTGGGGGCAAGCTTTGAGGTCTCTTTCTCGAGCTTCCCTCATTGCCACAGCCAGTCAACTTCCTGTTGCGGCAAGATGCAGCACTCTCAGCTCCAGCATCACATCTGCCTGCACACTGCCATGCTCCCCTTCATGATCAGACTGGACTGAACCTCTTAAACTGTAAATGAGCCACCCTCAATTAAATGTTTTCCTTTTAAGAGTTGCTGTGGTCATGGTGTCCAGCTAAGTTTCCAACTTGTGGAAAGGAATTAAAGAAAAGTTTAGAGCTGATTGTGGTGGTGCACACCTTTAATCCCAGTACTGGGAAGGAAGAGGCTGGTAGATCTCTGAGTTTGAGGCCAGCCTGATCTACAGATCAAGTTCAAGGACAGCCAATCTTGGGCAGTGAGGGAAAAGAGAAAGCTTGTAAAGATGTAACTGAATCAAGGGGCCAAGTTCCAGTCCCAGTAAGCAGCAGAACTTGGCAGCTTCAACTACGGTTCTGGCTTTAGAGTTGAGGATATACATAAGAAACCGGTTATAGAAGTTGCCTCTGTGCCTAAGGACAGTCGCTGAGGCCAGGCATGTGTCAGGGGTGTTCCTGAATGCACACTGCCGTGCTCCCCTTTATGATCGTAAAGTACAGAACCTCTGAAACTGTAATTGAGCCACCCTCAATTAAATGTTTGCTTTCTAAGAGTTGCCATGATCATGATGTCTCTTCACAGCAACAGTAAACTCTAACTAAGACAACTGTGATTCAGGATATGTAAACCAAATAAACCCTTTCCTCCCCAAGTTGCTTTTGGTTATGGTGTTTCATCACAACAGCAGAAAGTAACTGAGACACTCACTTATGATAAAACATCTCAGCAAATTAGGAATAAATGGACCATGCTCCAACCAAGAACAGATGCCATCATACTTAAGGCAAGGACTAGCTATCTCTCTCGCAGGCTGGAGCTTTTTTCCTCCTAGGATTATAAGATCCCCTTTCATCACTCCTGTTCAAAATCATACTAGAAATTCTAGATAATGGAATGAAATAGGAGGTAAAAAAATTAGGAAGAAATGAAGCTATATGATATGATAAAAGGATGACATGGAAGAGACCCCAAAGAAAGTTCTTCTGGAACTTGTATGTCAAGGTTTTCAGGTACAAAGATAGATGCCCTCCTATCTATCAGAAGTGAACATGTAGAATTTAAAATAAAAAACACAGGATTTAGCCGGGTGGTGGTGGTGGTGGCGGCGGCGGCGGCGGCGGCGGCGGCGGCGGCGGCGGCGGCGGCGGCGGCGGCGGCGCACGCCTTTAATCCCAGCACTTGGGAGGCAGAGCCAGGCGGATCTCTGTGAGTTCAAGGCCAGCCTGGGCTACCAAGTGAGTTCCAGGAAAAGGCGCAAAGCTACACAGAGAAACCCTGTCTCGGAAAAAAAAAAAAAAAAAAAAAAAAAAAAAAAACCACAGGATTTTATTCACTGAGCCCATCTCGCTAACCCCAAATCAAGTCAATATTAAGCAATTACCACTCTATTAGTAAATATTCACATCAGAGAATATTTGTAGCTATTTTGAAGATAATATAGCAAAATTGTAACTACTTCAATATATTACATCATAATACAAAGTTGAAAGAAGTAATAATGGCAAATAAAACTAAACAAGAAGCATGTAAACATATAGAATGGGGCTAGAAAACAGAAAAACCAAAATGGAGGTATTTCTTATTTTTACTGGGTAGTGAAATGATGGATAATTTTCACAAAAATAAAACCCTAAAAAAAAGACACTCTCAAACACCTCCCAAAATAAACTGTCATTGTAGTTTTATATTTAAAAAGTAATTAAATGTCCCAGAAGACCATATTTTAGGACCACTCATGTCTTATGTGGGTCAGCTCTGAAGAAGCGACCCACCTCGCTCCCTTAGCTTTTAATAAGCACTTACATGGCCCACACATTAAGTTGGGTTTGGGGCACATGAATTAAATTCATATAACAGGACATAAGTACCTCTTTCTGGAAAGATGTTGTTTTTGGTGAGTTTCACACATTTAGGCCTTGGGTGACGATCATCCATGCCCATGATCAGGTTTCGGAAAAACACATCAAATTTCTTTCTGCTCTCGGCATTGATGGTTCCTGCCACAGTCCACACCAGGGAGAAGAGAAACAGCCCTTGCAGCCAGAGGAAGATCTGCTGACTTGACAGACCTTCATATAACTCGCTTTCCTCCTCCTCTTTCCTCCTGATTTCATCTGAAAGTGAAAGAAAGAGAGGCTTAGGTCAAGCAGAGTGCTCAGCCTGTATGTACTGGCTGGGCATGCCTCTGAAGGGCCTGGGAAGGCAACTGGTGTTGGCTGAGCATTCATCCCACACCAAACCCTTTGTTGTATTCACACACATAGTGACTACATGCTCATTTGGCTGTGTATGTCTGTATATGGGATCATGTGTGTTCACAAGTCTGAGGGTACAGGTGGAGGTCAGAGGTTGATGCTGGGTGTCTGCCTCAATTGCTTTTCACTTCATTTTTTGAGACAGGGTCTCTCATTGAACCTGGAGCTTGCTAATTTGGCTAGACTAGCTGGCCAGTGGGCTCCAGGGATGCTTTTGTCTCCACCTCTTGAGTGCTGGAATAATAGGCATTACCTACCATTCTTAGCTTTTTACCTGGGTACTGGGGATCTGAACTCAGGTCCTCACACTTGCATGGCAAACTCTTTATAGACTGAGCTATCTCCCTGGCCTCTAAATATTCTTTTATTGTGGTTAAACATAACAAAGTTTGCCATATTAACCATTAAAGTGTACATTTCAGTGATTTTCAGTACGTTAACATGGGCAGCCATCATTATTCATATCCAGTCCTTTTTTATCCAGAACTGGAGCTTGGTAACACTAATAATAACTCATCCTCCACTTCTTACATGGCCAGCATCCTACTTTGTCTCCATGTGTGACTACCCTAAGCACATTATAGAAGTCAGCTAGTTTGTGATTGGCTTATTTCACTTAGCATAGTATCTTCAGGATTCATCAATTTTGTACTTCTCAATGATTCCTTAATTTATTTTTATTAAATTATAATCTTATTTGTTTTATTTTATGTGTATAGATATGTTGTGGAATAGGATATTTGTTTAACTAAGTAAAGATGTATTACAGTTGTGTTTCAGAATAATTGTTTAACTATGTAAATATGTGTTGCATTTGTTTCACCTTGCCTGCCTAAAGCACCTGATTGGTCTAATAAAAAGATGAAAGACTAAGTAGTAGGAGGAAACTAGGCTCTGGAAGAGAGAACAAGGGAGAAAGAGAGGGAGCCAGCCAGCCAAACATGGAAGAAGTAGGTAAGTAGGGCATACAGAATGAAAGAAAGGAAAAAGCCCCAAGGAAAAACATAGATGAAGAGAAACAGGTTAAAATAAATTATAAGAGCTAGTGGGACAAGCCTAAACTAAGGCCAAGCACTCATAAATAATAAGTCTCCATATCATGATTTGGGAGCTGGCGGTCCAAGAAAGCCTGCTACATGGATGTTTTCTCCACATGTATGTATATGCACAATATACATGCCTGGTGATCTCAGAGGTCAGAAGAGGGCGTTGGATTCCCTATAACTGAAGTTATAGATTGTTGTGAGTTGCTGTGTGGGTGCTGGAAACTGAACTCAGGTTCCCTGCAAGAGCAACAAGTGCTCTTAACTGCTGATCCTTCTCTCCACTCTGTGGTAGTTTGAATGTTATTGGCCCCTATAAGCTCATAGGCAGTGGCAGGATTAGGAGGAGTGGCCTTGTTGGAGAAAGTGCATCACTGTGGGGGTGGGCATTGAAGTCTCCTTTGTTCAAGCTATGCCCAGTGTCAGACCACTTCCTGTTGCCTGCAGGTCAAGATGTAGGACTCTCAGCTCCTTCTCCAACACTATGTCAGCCTCCATGCCACCATGTCCCACCATGATGATAATGGACTAAACCTCTGAAAATGTAAGCCACCCCAATTAAATGTTTTCCTTTATGAGAGTCACCATGGTCATGATGTCTCTTCATAGCAATAGAAATGCTAACTAAGACAACCCCCAATATTTCCTTTATAAGACACTGAATTATGTTTCATTGTATGATTATACCACTTTGTGTATCCATTCATCTGTTGATGGATAACACAAATGAGTATGGACATATAAATATCTGGTCAAATCCCTGCTTTCAGTTATTTTGAGTATATATGTAGAAGCCAAGATATTGATCACATATGGAAGGTCTATGGTTCTTTTTCAAAGAAACCACCAAAATATTTTGACAGACAAGCTGCATCACTTTAAATTCCCAGCAACAGTCTGTAAGTTCACAAGGGTTCCAATTTCTTCATCCTTTCAGACACTTGCTATTTATTTATTTTTATTTGCAGCCATCCTGACAGGCGTGAAAAGGTATCTCCATCATCATGGCTTTGATTGCATGTCCCCAGTGGTTAGTGATGATGAGCTTTTTTGTGTAATTCCTGACAGTGTATAGCTTCTTGGAGAAATGTCCATTCATGTCCTTTACCTATGTTTGTATTTTTGTGCTGAATGAATGTGAGTCCAAGACCAGCCTGGTCTACATATGGAATTCCAGACCAACCAGGGCTATACGATAAGGCTCTGACTCAAAAAGTCATAAAAGAATCAGTAACAAGGACTGGGAGATGGCTCAGTCAGTAAACTATTTCCCATACAAACAAGAAGAACTGAGTTCAATCTTCAGAAATGATGTGAAAAGCAGGGCATGGTGGCACAAGCTTGTAGGCCCAGCACTGGAGAGGCAGAGACATTGAATATGCAGGACTTACTGGCTGGCCAGGCCAGTCTCATCAGGGAGCCCATACCAATAAGAGACCTTGTCTCAAAAAACAAGGTGGGTAGCACCTGAGAAGGGACAACCATAGTTGGCCTCCATCACGCATGTGCACAAACATCAGAACATATAAGTATATGTCAGAACATAACATAACTCACAGAAATCAGACTGCCTCTGCCTCCAAGTGCTTGGATTAAAGATGTAAGCCATCATGCCTGGTACCTGATATTAATTCTTTATTAGGCATATAATTTGCAAACAACTTTTATTCTGTGTGGGTTGACCTTTTACTGTTGGTAACACATTTTGATGTTGACAGATTTTAAATTTTAATGATGTACAGCATGTTTATTCTTTTTATGTTTGGCCCATGTCTTTAGTGCTACATCCAAGAATTCATTGCCAAGTTAAAAGTCAAGAGCTTTTGCCTTATGTTTTTTATCTTAAAAATTCATAATAGGTTTTGCTTTCTGTTTAGATCTTTTATCTATCTTGAGTTGATTTTTGTTTATATTAGGTAATGATCCACTTTATTATTATTGCTTTTTTTGATACAGGGTCTCTCTACATAGCTGTCCTGGAACTTACTAAGCAAACCTGGCTGGTCTTAAACTCACAAAGATCTGCCTACTTCTGCCTCCCAAGTGTTGAAATTAAGGGCATGTGTCACCACTCCTGGCTTCTTTTTAAAAAAATATTTATTTTGAAATTGTGTGTGTGTGTGTGTGTGTGTGTGTGTGTGTGTGTGTATGTGTGTGTGTGTGTGTGTGTACATGAGTGCAGATGCCCATGGGGGCAAGAAGAGGGCTTTGGATTTCCTGGAGCTGGAGTTACCAGCAGATGTAAGCCACTTGACATGGGTGCTGGACCCTGAACTTGTGGGTTCTCCACAAGAACGGCAAAGGCAAACACTCTTAACTACTGTGCCATTTCCTCAACCCTGCCAACTTCATTCTTTTGCAGTGAGAATCTAGTTTCCCTGGTACTGTTTATTGAAAGCATTGTCCTTTCCCATGGATGCTCTTAACACATATAAGTCAAAATGATTTGGCCATGTGTGGAAGGATTTGTCTCTGTGCTTTATATTTCTCTGCCAGCCCTATGTTAGTCTTTATGCTAGTACAATACTGTTTGGATGACAATAGCTTTATAATAAGCTTTAAAGGCAGGAAGAGTAAGTTTTCTGGCTTTGTTCTTCTTCAAGATTTTTTTGGAGGTATGGGGTGGAGGCTATGTGTCTATAATCCCAGAACTCAAGAGGATTAGGCAGAATGATCATAAACTCAAAGCCAGCTCTGATACATACATACATAATACATACATCTTATTACTTAAATATATATTCATATGCACATGTGAGTGCAAGCGCGCACGCACGCATACACACACACACACACACACACACACACACACACACACACACACACACACCTATTCCATGTCCTTAACTTAAAATATGGAACCTCAATTTAATTATGAGAAAATAACTGGCCAGTATCAAGAGGCAAGGTTGTCAAGGACAAGAAAAGACAGAAAATGTCACAGATGGGAGCAAACTGTGGGGATATAGCAATTAAATGCAGTGTGGCACCAATGTAACCCAGCAGTACATCATTCAACACCCTTGTTTTTTCTGACAATGATACCTTGGTCGTGTTAACATGGAAGAAAGCTGGTGAAGCTAGGAGAAGAGTCTAGATACTCTCTGTGCTCTTCCTGCAAGTCTTCTGCAAATAAAAACGATTTCAAAACAAAGAAGTGTTCATGGTTCTTCATCTTAAGGCCTTGACCATCGCAGCTACCAGGTTCTTACATTTTAACATTGGTAGAACAGAAAGTTAGAGTTTTGGGGTGAGCTACATGCACATTCAGGCCCAGTCTCTAGTTTTCAGTAGTTGAGTACTTCAGGGAGGTTTCATGGTGGCAGATTTGGGAAGGCAAAAGATGAGGTCACTTGGAGCTGGAGACAATGAGTCTATTTCTCATGCTGGTGCTTCTTCACTTAAGAGAAACTATATAAGGACAGCAGACCAACTTGAGAAAATATATAGCATTAGCAAGGGAAATGCAAATCTATAAATGCATTGAATACAACTGGTATATTTCTAAAGGGAGTCTCAAACTTATGTTTTAAAATAATCTATGTGTGATGCATGTATACAATATATGTGCATATTCATGTGTGTGAGTGCAGGTGTATATGTGCCATAGGGTACCTGTGGAGGTCCGGGGACAACCTCAGTCCTCACCTTCGACCTTGACACAGGGTCTCTTGTTGCTCACCTGTGTATGCTAGTCTAGCCAGCCCACAAGCATGCATGGATTCTCCCATCTCCACCTCCCATCTCAGTGCAAGAGCACTGGGATTACAGATGTGCTACATGTCTGGCTTTATGTGGATTCTGGGGATTTGAACTCAGGTCTCCATACTTATGCAGTAAGTACTTTACCCACTGAGCTACCTCTCGAGTACACAGAGTTCAATTTATAAAAATCAAGCAATATTTAGAAAGTCCCCAGTCCACTGTCAACTATGTTATATTTTTAGTTTAACAACGCTTTTTGGAAAAATAAGCTGAGAAAATATGTTTAGATATCAAAAGTTGTAAAGAAAATTCATCTTATTTTGAGTTATCTGCTATCTTGAAAAAGAAGTGGCATCCAGTAAGAGTTATCCAAATGTCAGTGAAATCTAATTCATGTGACAACAGTTATGGAAATGTGTGACTACATCTTAGAAGTACATACATCACAGGACCATTGTCTCCTGAAAGTTTCCTGCTTTTGAAACTGATATGATTAGTTCTCTTCTAGTGCACTTGTGTGTTGTAAATTTATATATTTGTATGTTTTCTTTCTTTGTGTACGTGTGTGTGTGTGTGTGTGTGTGTGTGTGTGTGTTCCTTTGTGTGCAGGTGCACATGTGTATATGTGGACATGCATGTGTGTGTGATTGTGCATGGAGGTCAGAGGTTAACCCTGAGGGTTGTTCCTCAGGTGCCATCCACTTTGTTTTTTGAGGTAGGGTCTCTTATTGGCTTGGAAGTTGCTGATTTTGCTAGTATGGCTGGCCAGTGGCTACACCTGTCTAAACCTTCCCAGTGCTGGGATTGCATGTGTGCACCACCACGCCTGACCTTTTTATGTAGTTTATGGGGATCAAACTAAGATCTTCATGCTATTGTGGTAAACATTTTTGAGTAAGCATTGGCTGAGCTATTTTTTCTTAGCAAATAGAAACTTCTCTATTTTTCCAAGTAGTTTTTTCAGAGATACATTCCAATGCGTCACCAAAATTCCCGTGTGGAGGAGAGGCTCCTCTGTGTGGATGAGGAACTTTAGGTAGGAGAAGGAAGGAAGGGATAAACTTTGTGTGATAACAACAAATCAACATGAGACAAAACACAAGTTTCTGCGCATAAACTCCACGATCTACAATTCAAGGCACTCTTGTTCTTGACAAACATCTGGCCCCACTGTAACCCAAGGAGGGAGCAAGGGATGAGAATGTAATTGTGAGCCAAGGCATACCCAGCCCGTGCAGATTAAGAGTCATGGGGATACTTACCAAGCAGAGAGGAGTACAGCCGCATCATTGAAAAGGCAAGGTGGATAGGAGATGTTTGCACCACAAATTTGCCATGGAAGCGATTAAAGTCCAGGCAGGGCTGGACAAGCCACATGAACATGTCCTCAACCTGAGAGGAGAAAGCTCCATGAGACTGTGGAGACAAAGAGCTTGACCTACCCAGGAGGCTGGAGATGCTAGGGCAATTGCTGGCTACTTTTGAGTGCTGTTTCAAAATTTACATACTTCAAATTCGATGTTTTGATTGTTTCCTGGGCTAGCCATGTAATGCTCTCTCAGGATGCAAGACTGCAGCAGGGACTGATGCCTCCTAGACTACCTCATGACCACTAAGGCAAGCAGCTCATCCTTGACAGTGTACTATGATGCTAATCTATGATATTTGGTACATTAGATAGATTAAATATATTTTTTTAAGTTACGATATTTTCAATGTGCAGTGAGTTTGCTGAGACATAACCCCACCTTAAATGGAAGAGTATTTGTATTCATTTAGTGAACAAATATTATTGTGGTAAATAGTGCTGGGGATGAATAATAGAGAAGATAGACTCAGCTCCCGTTAGGAGGAGGAGAGACAGACAATCAGAAAAGACCCAAATATATTACAGGTCATGGAAAGTCTCAGCAGGAAACAAAAATATTAAGTTTTTAAATATTAAAAAAAATTTAAATATTAAAAAAAATGCTAACAGGAAGGGATTCAGATGGTTCAGGGAAGGCTTCTTGGAGGAGGAAACTTACAGCTTTTTTCTCCCTGTGGCAGTGGGAATTGAGCCCAGGAGATCTCACATGCTGGGCAAGCACTCAGTCATTGAGCTACATGCCCAGCAAGGAGATTATATACTGAGACCTGGATGGCAAAAGTCTGAATTGGGCAATATGTCTGTATGAGGAATAACAGGCACAGGTACTTTCAGGTAGCAAAAGCTGGGTGGAAACAAGACAGTATGGCCCAGGAACAAGGCAGGGCTGGGGAGGGAGTTCACAGGCTGTAGAGGCAGGCAAGGCTAGACAACAGTGGACTACAGGCTCTGATAAGGGGTCTGAGGACATGGTGGCATCCCCAAAAAACTTGATGGGTGAGGTCTTGGCTACTTCCAGTGTATGTGATCGTGCATGCGTGTGTGTGTGTGTGTGTGTGTGTGTGTGTGTGTGTGTGTGTGTTTTGGTCCCTGGGGATGTATGTGAACATGTACTTCTATAAATGCATGTGGTCATATATGTTATATGTGGATATGCATGGTGACAGGCATCGGACTGTCCCACACAACTCTCCAGAGTATTTCCATAGTGGGATGGACTCCAACCCTTTTTGGCTTCCTTCATGGGAGATTTTCCTAAGGAGGCTTACTCCAGCAAAGAAGGACAAGAGGTACCAGAAATACAGGCTGTTCCTTCGGCTTCCCTGGTCTGACAATGTGGTCAGCTACCTACATAGCCTGAACTTTCCTACTTCTGTTATACTTGTTCGTTTACTTATATGTGTATGGTATGGGTGCATGTGTGGAGATACGTGTGCATACGCGTGTTTAGGCATGTGGAGGCCAGAGGTCAATTTGAAAGTCTTCCTCAGTCATATTCCATTTTCTTGTTGGACAGGGTCTCTTTCTGAACGTGAAACTCACCAGTCTGACTAGATGGGCTGGCTAGAAAGTTCCAAGAATTCCCCTTTCTCTGACACTGGGATTATAGTTGTATGCCACAGTATCCACTGTTCATTTGTTTTTTTAAAGATGGTTGCTAAAGCAAGGATTTTACCAGCTGAGCCAACTTCCTAGTTCTCCTACTTCTTTTAGGATGGAACAAAGGGAAAGGTGACTGTCACTTGTCATACCCACAAGGAGAACATTTCTAACTGTCTCCCTCCTCGTGGGAGGTTCGGAGGGTGGACACAGTGTTGTGGAGTGGGATATAGCTCTTCTAAGGTGTTGTCTCTAGAATTGTAGCTATAGATATTTCTGCCTGTGGGATGGAACAGAAAAAAATCAACACTGTGGTCACCACCAAGAATGTTCTTTGACTCTGGTATTCTCCACTGGGGCGAAGGTGGAACAGGAATTAAAAATAGGCTGTACCATTCCATTGCCACCATGTGAAGAAGAAAGTAAAACATGGCAGGCAGCCTGGGAACAATATGAAGGACTGGCTGAAGGGAATGACAGTGGTGAGGCATGCCTCCAAGGTCCGTGAGATGAGTAGGGAACTAAGGGTGGAATGAGCGTGAAGAACGGAGGTGTCCCAGACTCTTACCAGTTCCTTGTGCTCACTGGTGAGACAGGAGGGCAAAGTGTCCATGTACGAGTCCTTCAAGGGCTTCCAGCCTAGCTGGTGTGCCTCCATGTAGATCATCCCACACCTGGCGGCATAGACAATTGGTTTTGGTGTACGCCTGCTCATTACTAACCCTGGCTGACATGTATGACATCAACGCATTCATGCAGTATTCTAGGGCCCTTCATCCAGCCATATGCCCTCTCTCCTCTTATTTCTCTATGTTAAACACCCTTCCCATGGAAAGAATAGAGCGTCAATAATCTTGAATTTTTTTCCTTCTTAGTCATGCAGTATTCTAGATGCTCAGAAAGTGCACATCTGTGCATATACATACACACAGTTTAAACCTGAATGTTCCCCACAGCATCGTGTTTTGAAATTTGTTCCCCAGCTGGTGGTGCTAAGGAAAGAGGTCACTAAGGGAGAGCCTTTGAAGGTTCTGGCCCCATCTCTGGTTACTGCTTTACTCTACTTCGATGATGTGAACAGCCTCAGCCACACATTTCTGCCACTGTGATATGGACTGCTCCACCATTCCCTTCCAGCCATGAAGGACTAAAATCATAACAAATAGTGAGCCAAAATGATCTCTCCTTCCTCCTCTCCCTTATATTTAAAGATTTACTTTTGTTTTTACTTACGTGTCTGTGTATATGTCTGTGTGTGTGTGTGTGGGGGGTATGCCACGTGTGTGCAGAGGCCCAAAGAGGCCAGGAGCATGTGTTGTGTTCCCTGGATACAGGCAGCTGTGAGCCTCTTGACATGGGTGCTGGAACTGAACTCAGGTCCTCTGGAAGAGGAACAAGTGCTCTTAACCCCTGAGCCAATGCTCCAGTCCTTCCTTTCTAAGCTATTTTCTCCCCCCTCCTCTTCCTCTTCCTCCTCCTGTTTAATTTCGCTTTATTTCATTTTCTTCTCACGTCCAGTTCCTTATGTTGCTTCTGTCAGGTCTTTTGGTCAAAATGTTGATACAGTAACATACACACACACTCACTCATGTGTGAACATGCACACACACACAATGCACAGAGTGTTTTAGTTCTGTTTGTTTTGTTTTTGTTTTTGTTTTTGTTTTGTTTAGGTTTGTTTCAAGACAGAGTTTCTCTGTGTAGCTTTGGAGCCTGTCCTGGAACTCACTCTGTAGACCAGGCTGGCCTTGAACTCACAGAGATCTGCCTACTTCTGCTTCCCGAGTACTGGGATTAAAGGTGTGTACCACCACCTCCCGGCATGTGTTTTAGTCCTTAAACCATTTAACAGGAGTACTATATTATAGTCAATTTTAAAATTTGTTTATGTGCTGTTGTATGTGTGTATATGAAGTGTGTGAGAGCACACATGCCACTGGGAACATGTGGAGACCAGAGGGCAACTCTGGAGTCAGTTCTCTCCTTCCCCCTTTACACGGGTTAGGGGAATCAACTCAGATAACCAGGCATGGGTAGTAAACTTTACCTGCTGAGACATCTCTGGTCTGCAGTTCACTTTTGTATTTAGTGTTTCCAAGATTTAATCTTTAATTCAGTTATTAAGATTTATTTCTATAGCTACATGTCAATGCAGCTCATTTATTTTGTGACATACATATTAATATTGTAATTTCAGATATGCCTCATTAATTCATTCCTCTTGATGGGCATTTGGGCTCTTTCTACCTGTTTGCTGTTGAGAGCTGTACTGCTATGTCTGTTGACAGGCCTCCTATTACTCATCCGTGAAAGCTTCTTGGGGGCATATACTCAGGGGACATGTGCCGCCTAGTGAACAAGGCCAGACTATTCCACCTTCCTGTGGCCCTCTCTGAAGCCTCACATGTGAGCCCACACAAGTGCATACACATGTATGTGTGCACAGTCCTGCTCAAAGGACTATGAGATTCAAAACGAGACAAGCCAAGTGTATTACTAGTAGTTGTGCCTCAGTTTCCCCATGTATAAAGTAGGGGTGATAATAGTCATCAGAGGGGAGTTGTAATTAACATGAGTGTAGTGTCCAGCTTCTCAACCCTTCACAGGAGCTCTACATGGCAGCTCTTGCTCCTTCAGCTTTCCTATTTTGAACTATAGCAAGGGTACTGTGCTTACCCAGCATTCTCAAAGCCTAGGTATGATGTCTTGTGCGAGGATGGGATGGGAGGGGAGGGGATGGGAAGGGAGAGGGGGAGGAAGAAGGGAATGGAAGGACAGGGAAGAGAATTGATGGGAAGAATTTGCTGGGTTCTAGGCAAATCAAAATTCAACTTCAGGAGATACTCAAACTCTTTTCAGAATTCTGGTTTGATATTAGACTCCCATTATCAGTGTGTGCTTAGGACCGATTATATAACAGTCCGAATGAACAACACATTGCACGGGTGATCACACCTGTGGACTTTCAGCCCTCTCCCTACTGCTTAGGGTGAGTGGACCCCCACTTCCACCCAGGTGCCAGAGCATCAGCTCACCTGCTCACGGTGGCAGGGGAGGCCTGCTCCAAGTCTGCTGGCTCAAAAATCAGACTCATCTTGGGGCTCATCTGTATGATCTCTCCACTCATTAAACACAGCTGAAAATGCAAGGGTGTGGGGGTGGTGCACAGGGTTAGATACTCTACTCATTGAACACAGCTGAAAGTGCAAGGGGGGGAGTTGTCCACAGGGTTAGCTACTCTACTCATTAAACACAGCTGAAAGTGCAATGGGGGTGGTGCACAGGGTTAGATACTCTACTCATTAAACACAGCTGAAAGTGCAATGGGGGGGTTGTCCACAGGGTTAGATACTCTACTCATTAAACACAGCTGAAGGGTGGGGGCAGGGGGCAGGCTTAAATTCCATCTGCAAATGAAGGGTTGCAGGGGAGACAAAATTGACTTGATGGATCCTACACATAGGTGTTAAGAACCTACTATGTGCCAGGTATCATTTTAAGTGCATAGGATAAAGCAGACAATAATTCCTGTCCTCTTGGGGTTAATAAGCAAAATACAGAGTGATGAAATCGCTCTGGTGAAACATGGAACAGATGGGTTGGGGAGTGCTGTCATGGTTGAAAGACTTGTAATTCTAGGTAAGGAGGACACAAAGAACTGCAGCCTGAGGTAAAAAGTAAGGCGTTATTAGTGCTTATGAAGTGTCTTGGTCTCTTTCTTTGTGTTTAACACAGAATAGTTATTATCTACATTTTACTTTGGAGACAGATCTCACCATGTTGCCCATGCTGGCTTTGAACTCACTCTTGAGCCCAGGCAGACCTTGAACTGGTGATCCTCCTGTCTCAGCCTCCTGAGTGGTTGGGATCACAGGCCAGCGCCACTAGGCCCAACTGAACGTAGCATTGACCTGCTTATCTTGGCCTGCATATCTTCAGCTTGTTTTGTTTGCTCAGGTCTCTGACAACCCGCTGTTTTACAACCTCCCACACGGTCTAGCCCATGGCTGGGATGACAAGAATTGCTCCGTAAATCCCTTTGAGGATGGAATGAGAGGCCACTAGAGGGCCTTCTGTTTGGCAGGCACATCCCTGTAGCAGGCAGTGAAGACTGACAGGTAAGCATCCTGTCATCCACATCAGAACATCTACTCAGGGCCTAACTTGCCACTCGGCAACATGCACACAAGTGAGACATTTAAATCTTGAGACAAAACCTGAGCCCTGGTCACTCAGGGAAGAAGGGCAAATGCCAGCCATTCCCGTGGTTCGTCCAATTTTGTGGTTAAAAAATTCTGTGTGTTCCTCAGCCCATGCCACTGTATGTGTCGCCAGAGAGGTCACAGCTATGGTAGAACGGACGCCCCACCTGTTTATGTCTTCTCTAAATAACAAATAAAATAGACTCTCCTCTGTGACTGCAGCTTGACTTATCTGTTTAGAGTCTCCATGATTGTGACTCTTTTCATACTATTTCTTTCTCTGTGGCGTTGGGGACAGGACCCAGGCTCTGTGAGCAAAGTGCTCTGTCACTGAGCTACACCCCCAAGCCTTTCTATTTATACTTTAAATCTCAAAAAGCTTACTGACTACAAGTACAAATGGAAGCATGATTAATGAACTGATAACTATCATTTTTCGGGGAGGAGGCATTTATGCTAGGATAACAAATTCATGACTTTGTACAGTTTCGATTATTCATGAAAGAGTTTCCACCCCACCCACAAATAAGTGATGGGCTTGGTAATTACCTTTTTATTGTCATCCAGGACAGTGTTCATATTTTCAATCCAAACAGCATCCACTGGCCCATCAAATATAATCCATTTACGGTCATCAGTTATGGAAGATGCTTGTTCTCGGAAAGCGTTGGCGAGGACACCGTCCGTCCACTCATGGCTCACTGCATCAAAACAGCCATACAGCTGCCCCATTGTGATGGCCTTGGGGTTGATGATCTTGAACTCCACAGCAAACTCCTCCATCTGGTTGGCTGGGTGAGAAAGTCCAACCCATTACAAAGGCTTTGGCAAGACCAGAGAACATTAGACAAAAGACCACCAGCTTGGTGAATATACAGACTAAGGAGTCTATAAAATGATGCTCAGTCCTTATAAAGATTGGGATATCTAAATAGATTAGGCCTTACATTTTGGGCTATCAAATTTGTAACCATACTTTCCTCTGAGTCTTGTTTCAAACTAGGCAAATGTCAGATTCATGACTAAAGGAACTGACTTCACTGGGAACTCAAACATTAAAACAATCAATCAATCAATCAATCAATCAATCAATTGATCGAACCAACAAACAAACAGTACTCCACCAGCTTTCCTTATGTGGCTGGTGTCATAGCCACCCTTGGCTTTAGCCTGGAATGATGAAACCCTGACAGGTGAAATGATTCTGGGCAACCATCACTGTGTTGCTCCATTCGAAGGACTAGTTAAGTAATCTTCTCAACTGCTCATAACTGACACTTGTCCTTGAGAAACAAGCACTATTGTTATCAGAAGCCAAGTGGCTGGCAGATGGCATAGCACATTTATTAAGTAACAGGAAATGACATTTTTATGTTTTTTTAATTTAAAAATTATTTTATTTATTTTTGCTGTGACAAAAACATATTACATAAAACGTTCCTTCATCACCACTGTGGAGCATGCAGTTCAGTGGCATTAGGTACAGAACTTTCTCATTGTACATAATCTTTCAAGTAAGGAAAAGTTGGAGTCCACAGGCCAATAAGAACCAAAGATAATGATGTAGGCTCCTTTCTCCTTAGTTTCTTTTCTCTTTTAAAAAGAATTTTATTATTTATTTATTTATTTATTGTGTGTGTGTGTGTGTGTGTGTGTGTGTGTGTGTGTGTGTGTGTGCATGCACCTGTGTATATACCACATGGTGCAAGTACCCATGGAAGCCAGAAGAGGGCATCATATCCCACAGAGCTGTAGTTACAAGAGGATTGAGAGCAGCCAGACATGGGTGGTAGGAACCCAGTTTAGGTCCTCTGGGAAAGCAACAAACACTCTCAACTTCTGTGACATCTCTCCAGCTCCTATTTAGAGTCACTCAAATGCCAAAACTAGCACTGTACTTAAATTTGAAATGCCCAAGTTAGTTATTAAGATTGTTAATAACTATTAAGCAGGTGATTAGATCAATCCTCAAATCAAAAGCTCAAAAAACCCAGTAACAACTTATCATTAAAGTTTATTAGAGAACAGTTTTATCTAGGGGGGGTGGTACATACCTATAATCTCAGCACTTGGGACACTGAGGCAGGAAGATCATGAGTTTTAAGACAAGTCTGGGCTATAATAGTGAGATCCAGTCTTTAAAAAATTAAATAAAAGTTTAAACCCCCAAAATAAATAATGAGGAAAAGAAAACTTTTTTTATTTTTATTTATTTATTTATTTATTTATTTATTTATTTATTTATTTATTTATTTATTTATTTATTTATAGAAAAGGTCTATTTCATAGATCTGGATGTCCTGGAACTCACTATATAGATCTGGCTGGCCTCCAACTCACAAAGATCTGCCTACCTCTGCCTCCCAAGTGCTGGGATTAAAGGCATGTGCCACCATGCCTGGAAAGATAATATTTTTAAATGGAACCTAGGCCCACTGGAAGAGCGACAATCACTCTTAACTACTGAGCCATTTCTCCAGTCCCAAAGAAAACAATTTTAGTTCAAGTTCTTGTATAAACTATGTGCAACATAGGATTGCTTTTCAAAATTATATGTTTGCATATTCTACAGAAACAGAAGAAAAGAAACCCACACTGTTCATTTGGTGATAACACATAGCTCCTGTTGGTTAAGTTGGCACCATGTGTTTACCTACATTAGTGATTCTCAATGTGTGTTCTGCTTTTAACTCATATATCAACACCCAAGTCGGCAAAACTCATTGCCTGGCATTGTGTCCACTGTACAGGAAGTCCTGACTCCCTGGAAGCCAAGGGTGCAAGCTTTACCTGCATGTAAATCACCCAGAGCTGCAGCCAAAACTTTATAAGCTGATGTCTTGCCACCCATTGGATCTCCAACAATCATGTAGCCATGTCTTACCAGCATCATCTCATAGATCTGGGAAGAGAAATCATACAGGGAGTTAATCCTGGCACACGGACCTGTACTACAGCTGAGAGGCCAAGGAGGGGCAGATAGCCGATCTTCAAGGTCACCTTAACTCTTAAGAGCTGCAGCCCTTTTAGTGGTCTATTGTTTAAATATGTCCTAGTTAAATATAGATGTGCCCTAGATTGCCTACTAGACAGGAGGCACTATATGTTCTTTGCCTGTCTATATGCTAATTATCACATGATTGCTCAGATGATCCCATCGAATGCCTTCAACCCATGGTGGAAAGAAAGAACCAGCTTTTGAAAGTTATCCTCTGAGTTCAATACTGCCATGCCTACATACACACAAATAATAAGCAAAATAAAAAAATTAAAGTTTTAAATTACATGAAATATTTATACATATTTTGGGGGTATATTGTAATCATTATACATATTTTGGGGGTATATTGTAATCATTTGACACATTTACATTGACCAAATCAGGGTGATCACATTCCTATCTCCCAAGACATTGATTATTTTTAGGAACTCACTAGAATTAAAAAGTAGATGGTGGCCACTAGAGGCAGGAAGGGGAGTGAGAAGTGGGGGGATAGAGAGAGGTTAGATTATTGACACCCCCAAATTAGGTTGTAGTGTTTTATAGTGGAGCAGGGCAATTATGGTTCACAACACTTTATTTCTTATAAATACATTTACACATACACCCATCTTAATAATTTTTAGATATGACATTTACCTTTAAAGAGGAAAAGGAAATGGGGGTCATTTTAGCAACCTGCATTTTCTACTGGAAATTTCCATTTAGGAGGTCAACTGTTCTGACCTGACTGTAGCTCTCGGTTGATGAAAAGGTATTTTCTGAGCCAGGCTGCAGCATATTGATCCCATTCCACGTGAATGCGGCCCCTCCCCTTAAGGACTCTAGTGGTTTGAATGAGAATGTCCTCTACAGACTATGGAGTCTGAACACTTGGTCCCCAGCTGATGAAGCTCAGTGGGGGAGGTTTTACGTGTGGCCTGACTCGGGGAAGTATGTCACTGGAGGGGGCAGTGAAGGTTGAAAGCCTAGGGCCACCTCTAGTTCACCCCCTTTGTTTAGTGCTCACAGCTGACACGTAAGACCTCTGCTTCTTCGTCCTCCTGCCTGCTGCCACAACTCCCCACCATGATGGACTCTTGTCCATCTGGAACTGTTAAGCCCAAATAAACTCCTTCTTCTACCAGTTGCTTTATCACAGCAACCGAAAAGGAACTAGTTCAAATATCAACAGCAGTTTTCATAGAAAACCTCCCCCCACACCGTTTTGTTTTTGTTTTTTGTTTTTTTTTTTTCCGAGACAGGGTTTCTCTGTGTAGTTTTGGTGCCTGTTCTAGCTCTTCCTCTGTAGACAAGGCTGGCCTTGAACTCACAGAGATCTGCCTGGTCCTGCCTCCTGAGTGCTGGGATTAAAGGTGTGCACTATCACTATCTGGCGAAGCCCTTTTTTTTTTTTTTTTTTTTTTTTTTTTTTCATTTTCTGACCATTCCTTTCTGCCTATGATGAATGGCTCATATATCTGAACTACAAATACTCCAGTCATTTTTATGTATGTAAAAAATTTTCCCCTTTAGACTGTGAGCCCATCAGAGAAAAGAGACACAGAAGCTTTGTATCTTAAAGGTCAAGTTCTCATTATGTTCCACCTTGGAGGTGAGCGATGAGGAGAACCAAAGAAGGCAATGATAACGGGGGTGATAGAGGGAGAGAAACATCTACGTTGGCAAATATTTACTGAGCATCTGCTGCACACTGGGCTCTAGGTGCTGTAGACAGAGAAAGAACAAAACAATAAATCCCCATCCCTCAAGAAAGCTTTATGCTCAAGTAGATTGAGAGGTATTTGAGTGAACAGAGGCAAAAATAGAACAGAAGGCAGTAATAACTCAGTAGCCTCTTGCCCTCCCAAAAATGACTACGCAGATATCAAGATATAAAAAGACAGGTAATTCTAGATACCTTGTTGTTGAAGATGTAACTTTATTTTTGAAAATCAGCCCTAAACTACATAAAAGTTCACCCTTTGCAAATTACTTTGGAATACCTTAAAAGCAAGATGGATAAATGGATAGATGGGTGGATGGATGGATGGATGGATGGATGGATGGATGGATGGATGGATGGATGGATAGATGGATGGATATATAGTTGAATAGGTGGATGGCTGGGTGGATGGGTGGGTAGATGTATAAGTGGTCACTCTGTTGAATGGATGGATAAACAGGCAGATGATATAAGTGGGTATATGGTTGGATGGATGGACAGGTGGAAAGTTAGGTGGATGGATGGATGAGCAGATATATGTATGGTTGAATAGATGGCTGGCTGGTGGGTATATGGATGAGTGGATATATACTTGGGTAGATGGATGGATGATAATGGTGAGAAAGTAATAAAATAAGTATAAAATGTTCATTGTGGATGGGAGTATTGTATTAATAATTCTTTTCATTTTTTGAAGTTTAAAATATTTCATAATAAAATATTGAAAATGAAAGCCCAGGCCTAGTGAAAAGGATAGTCTACTCATAAAATAAAAAATTAATTCAGATTGAATATCAGATTAAATGATACATTTTTAAAAACTGAGCCTAACTGGTGATATACTGGGGAGAAAAATTATTGTTACAAGAAGTCAGTCTGATCTTAGAGTCTGAAGACCTGGGTCCTACTTTGACCTTTGCTTCAATTAACATCACCACTGTGAGAAATGACAGGGCAGATAAAGGAGATCACACACACACATACACATACACACACACACACACACACACACACACACACACACACAGTTTCACCCACTGTCTAGTGCTTTGTACGCGTGTTCTCTCAAAAGTTATGCTTCTCCTCCTCCCATTTTACAGGTGAGAAAACTGAGGCCTGGAGAGGTGAAATAATTTGCCTCAGATCCCACAGAAGAATCTTATAGCAGTGAGATTTGAACCTGGGTCTGTATTAATCCCAAATCCAGTTCCTCTCTGGACCTCAGTGCTCTTGAGAGGTCTAGTTTAGAGGGCATTTGTGGTCTCTGTGACTCTGATCTGTGAGTCTGCAGAGAAACCTATTGAGCGTATTTCATTGGATTTATCATTACAAGTTATAAGCCAGGTTTACACAGAGAGTGGTCCCAGAAAGGAACTCCAGGACTTGCATGAAACTTTGTGGAGGCTCTGCAAGATGAGGGACAAGGAGAGTCTATGATTTCTGACTCACATCCGGTCTGTGGCCTACTGATGTGACATCCTAGCCGATGTGACTGGGGTGGGGCTGATTTCATCTCTACTTGGTCATGGTCTAGGTTTTATCTCTGTCATTGCTTCAGAATTGGTCACGTGACATCATCAGAGTCATCCAAATGTTGAGAGTTTGGCGTGTGTATGGTGTATATATTTGTACACGTGTGTGGACATTTATGTGGAGGCCAGAGACAGAAACTGTGTGTCTTCTATTGCTCTCCACTATCTTTGGACGTCTTTTGGAACCGGAAGCTCCCTTATTCAGATAGACAGCTGCTAGTGGCTCCAAGGTCCACCCATCTCTACTGGCTCCCCACCACTGCTGATGTTACAGATGTTTGTGGCCAGGTCTGGCTTTTACATGGGTGCTGGGGAACAGAACTCTGGTTCTTAGGCCTATCAGTGGCACTTCACCCACAGAATCACCTCCCCAGCACCAACTTTGAACGTTTATGGAGCTACTTGGGGAGGGGCAATCTTTTTCCTTCTCTGACAAAATCAATTCTGAAACTACTGAGGTGGAGGGGTGATAACTAAAAATGAACTTTAAACACAGGGAGGGAGGCTGGGCTCACAGACAAAAAGAGCAACATTCCCAGTGAAGTTACCCAGAAACTTGGATCCCACTGTGCCTGAGGCTAAAAATTCTTGTGCTTTTAATATTAGCTGAGTAAAATCCTGTTCTTGAAGGCTAAGGCAGTCTGAGTTGTGTAGAGACCCACAGAGGTTTCCTAGTGAGAACTTACTCAGGGTCCGAGAATCTGAGCTTGCTCTACCCAGCAGGGCTGCATAAGGGGATGATTTGACCACGGGCGTGGTTACCAGATGTTTGGAAGGGTCTATACTTGGCTGTGTGGTATGCTTTGCTCTATCAAGGGGGAGGTCTTTTGCCCTGCCCCTTGGCATTGTTTTAAAAATTTTGAAGAGGCAGAAAGGGCTGTTGGGTTTTGATCCAGGTCCTCCCGAAGCTATCCAGTGTTTCTGTCTTTCTCCTCTTCGCTATCTTCCTATCTAAAAGTTTCTTTCTTATCCCTTTCTCTTCCTCATAGGAACCCTTTTAAAAGGCGGGAGCTGACCTTCCACAGAGTTGGAATTGTGCGTTCAGAGTAATGAAGAACTAGTGTTTCCCTAGGCTTTTCCCCAAGAAGATGGCCATAGGAAAAGTGCCGGTGTTTATTTTATTTTACTTTGTTGTTTTCATTGAGATATACAGATCCTCAATATTGTAGTCCAGGATGGCCTCCTGGGAATTACACATGCACACCATTACATGCCTAGGTCAAACGTTGGATTATAAACTGTATCTTGTAGGAATAAAAGGCTAATAGTATGATAGATTGCCAAGTTGGTCTTTTAGAGCCCTTGCTACTCAGGCCTTTATGGTTGCTGTTAATCCATCTCACATCTGCCCTAGGTCTCTCATTCCTGACTCCAGCAGTCAGTAGGTACAGTCCACTTGGGCACAAGGAACCAACCTGGATAATCTTCCCGATAAACCAAGGCACTGGCTGCAGCTTCATCTTCCTGATGTTATCATTCAGCACTTCCAGGAAAACTTCGTAGTCTGGCTTTGGAAGAACAACTCCGGGAAACAGATCTGAGATAATTCCCTGTCCAACAAGAATTCAAGACAAAAGGGGAGGTGGGGATAGCCGACAGGTTAGCTCACCATTTCCTAAAAGGAGATCTACAAACAGAAGAAATGTTAGAGAATTTGCAAAGCTTGTTTTCCCCTGGACTGAAAAATGCCAAGTCTATGAACCATGATTTCCCTCCTGAATAATTTTAGAAGCCAGAAAAGATTTAAGAGGTCTATAGTGCTGTTTTCTAGTCATGCCACAGACTAACAAGATGGACAGTTCCCATCTTTATGGTGCTCACAGCCTGATAAGGGTGAGAGGCCTTAAATTACTTATGAAAGAAACTAATTTCATTAGGTAAAAACCATGGCCTAGATCAAAAGTAAATTGTGAAAAGATTTTTATTAAAATTTGGACCTAAGTCGGGACGTCTGCATTTTTACTATTATTTACATGGAAAAGGTTGGGCAAATGATATCATGAGGTGGGGAGAAGTCTCAGTCACTAAAGTACATGCTATGCAAGCGTTAGAGCCTGGTTTGGATCCCGAACACTCATGGAAAAAGCTAGGTGTGGTGACATGTGCCAGTAATCTCAGATGTGGGAAGGCAGAGGCCAGTGGGGCCTTGGAGCTCACTGGCCAGACAGTCTAGTTGATTTGGTGAGCTCCAAGTTCACTAAGAAACCCTCTACAAAAAATAAGGTGGAAGGCCCCTTTTGATGGTTCATATCCTGAATCCCAGAACTCAGGAGACAGAGGCAGGCAGATCTCTGTGAGATCGAGGCTAGGATGATCTACATAGTGAGAATCTGTCTTAAAAAAGAAAAGATGGCCAGGTGGTGATGGCACACACCTTTAATCCCAGCACTCGGGAGGCAGAGATAGGTGGATCTCTGTGAGTTCGAGGCCAGCCTCATCTGCAGAATGAGTTCCAGGACAGGCTCCAAAGCTACAGAAAAACCCTGTCTCGAAAAACCAAAACCAAAACCGAAACCAAAAAAAAAAAAAAAAAAAAAAGATGGAGAGCAATAGGCAATGGCCCCTGAGATGAACCTCTGGTCTCTACATTCACTGACATACCCACTCTCAAAAGTGGGATGGCTGGAATGAGAAAGGGTGTCAGGAAGTGGAAGATGTGGAAAGGTGCTGACGAAAATACTTCCTTCTCCAAAGTTGAGCCTGAGTCCTTGGCCAAGGCCCCACGACAGTGTACCTGAAACAGAGGGACGTCTTGAGCCAAGAACTTGGCCAGGTTGACATCCAGCAAGGCCCGGAGCAGCAAAACACTTTCATTCTCCTCAGGATACTTAAGCTTCAGATTGCCTGCGGCTGTGAGCACAGACTTGACAGCCCGCATGCCATAGTCATAGTGATGCTGGGAAGAGAGTTGCTCAGAGCACAGGCGGTAGGTGGCGACAATCTTCTGGGCAAGACTGTACAAGGGCAAAGACATGTCTTCAGTCCTCACTGCAGCCCCTTCAGACACTAGCCTTGCCCATGGACTTCATGAGCAAGTCTTTTGATCAGAGCCACCATAGAGAGCTAAGGAAACACAACTCTCTTTCAAAGATAGGATGAAAGCAAGCAAGCACATATGTCCAACATACACTTTAAGTGAAGTTACATTATATGATTTATGTGTGTGTATGCATGCATGTATACATGTGCAGGCACACACAAGTTTGAAATAATGCATTTAACTATTAGCTGTGTCAATCCCTGAAGAGTGAGAGTAAGGTTTACTAGGGGTATATTTACCTTTCCCACTTCTGTGATACTACAACATCGTGTGATATCTGGTTTGCTTTTTAATTCAAGAACGCTAATTCAAAAGTGCCACATACACATCATAATATGCACATATGTGCATGTACATTTACTTCTTAGTCTTTCTGGACACATGGCTGAGAACCACAATTCTCAGACTGTTGTATAATTAGAGGAAGCCATACTAATGTGTTCTAGCCAGTGTCAGGTGAACAAGTGATACATGTCATGATATATGTCAGGTCAAGGCTGGCCCATAAAAATCTCCTCCACGACACATCCCATGCCACATGTTGCAGCCATGCTGTAACTATCCCAGGTTCCTGACTCACCCACTGAGAAGTAATGCTCCTGATCAGAAATATACACCTGGGATTTTGAGTAGGTGTAAAGCAAACATCTGTCATGCTATGCCATTGTGATTAGGGCATCAGTGTTGCCCTAACTAATACACTTAGGCACATTGCTCTTGTGATGATTCAGAAAATGGATTCACTTTTGAAAACAAAGACTTCATGTCATTCACACTTCAGCACAGGGCTTAGCATTAGGCAGATGGTGAATAGAATAGTCAAACCGATGCGATCTGGGTCTACCATAGGAAAAAAATAACCCTATAGCTCAGAGGAAGCCTCTTGCCAAGGACAGGTGATAAATTCTGTGAAAAATTCTCTTAGGTTACAAATAAAGAACACTTACACGCTGCCCTGAAGAGATATTTATTGCAACAACAAAATCTATTGATTGCAGGAAAAACAAAGTAAAACAACAACAACCCCCCCCCCCAAAAAAAAAAACCAGAAAACACAAAACAAAAAAATGTCAAACTTGGGCTGGGTCAATATAAGCCATTTTACAATGATGATTCATAATTCTTGGTGTGTATGTTGTTGTGAGTATATACAGTCACACATAAAGATGGTGATCACTGTGTGTTTTGGAAAACTGGGGGATGCTTGAATCAGAAATAACACTATTAATTGGAGTAAATAAATGTTATATTGCTAGCATTTAGCTAAATTGTTAAATTCATTAATTAATACTACATTTTTTCTCTGCAGCTTTAGACTCATTTCATTATACTCTTGTTTTAAGCCATTTAGTAATATGGGGGTAGATGTGTTACCGTGAGAGGTGGGAAGGATCACAGTTTTTACAGTGTTTGGGTGTGTATAAGCAGAGAAGAGCCCTTTCATGAGCATCTGGGCCTTTTCTCAGTCAGGAATGGGGTCAGGACCAAAGCCAGGGCCATATGTTCTCTAATCAGCTAAAATAAGGTCTTGTGAGTTTTTATTCTTTCCCCCAGTGATCTACCTTGAATCTACCATACACAAAGTCTCTCTTTAAGGACGTCTAGAACCTACTGGAAAACAAATGTGACACACCTCCTAGAGTCCAGAAAGCCCATAGAATAGAGGGAGATTTCGCCAATGAGAGCGTAATCTGGCACCATCATGGCCACTGTTCGGAATAAGGCCTGGAAAGGAAATAGCCAATTAAAATAGAGCACATGAAATAAATACTTAGAGGAGGCACATCTACAGAGACAGTGAGAAGTCATGTGATCATCCAGTCAACCCATTGACATTCGAGGGGAGGAGGGTCAGGGGAAATGTTAATGCAGACAACCACTGCACTGACTTTGACTAAGTTATGTGCTATTACACTGGGTCTCTCAGACCTGTGTGGAAGGTTCTAGAAGTTGGTTTCACAACCATACTTCACTTGTATCAAATGAGGACATCTTATAGCATCACTTAGCTTCCCAGCATTCTGTCAGATATCAGATGTCATTTAGGAATGTAAGACCAGCATGCAACATGAGAATTCTGAAATCAGGCAAAAGTGGATTTGATTCCTGTTCTGATAAAGACCAGTTTGGGCAAGTTTCATAATCTGAAACTTCAATATTTTTTCATCAAAATGAACTAATAGCTTTAGGCCTTTATAGAAACATCCTGAGGACAAATGATACAGTATCAGTGAAGTGTTCACAAACAAATGTGGCCCATTGTGGTGGTTTGAAGGAAAATGGCCTCCAAAGGGAGTGGCACTATTAGGAGGTGTGGCCTTGTTGGAGTGGGTGTGGTCCTGTTGGAAAAAGTATGCCACTGTGGAGGCAGGCTTTGAGATCTTGTATATGCTCAAGCCATGCCCAGTATCTCAGTTTACTTCTGTTGCCTGCTGATCAAGATGTAAGCACTCTCAGCTCCTTCTCCAGTACCATGTCTGCCTGCATGCTGCCTTGCTTCCTGCTATGCTGATAATGGACTAAACTGAACTGTAAGTAAGCCACCACAATTAAATGTTTCCCTCGCTGGGCGGTGGTGGCGCACGCCTTTAATCCCAGCACTCAGGAGGCAGAGCCAGGTGGATCTCTGTGAGTTCGAGGCCAGCCTGGGCTATAGAGTGAGTTCGAGGACAGGCTCCAGAGCTACACAGAGAAACCCTGTCTCGAAAAACCAAAAAAAAAAAAAAAAAAGTTTCCCTCTATAAGAGTTGCCATGGTCATGGTGTCTCTTCACAGCGATAGAAACCCTAACTAAGATACCCATAGTTAGTAACCAATGAACAATAACCACTCTATGTTTATCTTAAAACTTAGAGGAGAAGGACTTACCTCACTTTTACAGTTAGTTAGCTGGAGAGAGAGAGAGCCAGGACTAACAGGCTTCCTCACACCATTGCTTTCTACTTCCTATAATGTCTATCTCATGAGAGTTTCTTGTACAGGTCTAACATGGCTATTGGTTAAGGTGAGTGCAAAGAGTAGCTACCACTACTGGGTTATTAAAAAGAGAAATGGAGGTTCAAATTCTAATTTGACACTCACTAGCCTATGTCAACTAACCTAGACAGACCTTGGTAGAGGGGAATCTCAATTTAAGAATTGCCTCTATCAGATTGGCCTATGGGCATGTGTATGAGGGCATTTTCTTGATTTCTGATTGATGTGAAAGGGCACAGCTCACTGTGAGAGTGCCATTCCTAGCCTGAGCTATAAAAGAAAGGTAACTGAGTAAGCCAGGGAGGCCAGTAAGCAGTGTTTCTCCAACGATTCTGCTTCAATTTCTACCTCAGTTTCTTGCTTGAGTTTTTGCCCTGAATTCCCTCAAAGATGGACCATGACTTGGAGGTGTAAGCTAAATAAGCCCTTTCCTCCCTGTCTTAGGGTTTCAATTGCTGTGAAGAGACCATGACCATGGCAACTCATAAAGGGAAAACATTTCATTGTGGTGGCCACTTACAGTTCAGAGGTTTAGTCATTATCATCATGGCGGGAAGCAAGGCTGTATGCAAGCAGACATGGTGCTAGAGAAGGAGCTGAGAGTTCTTACATCTTGACTCACAGGTAACAGGAAGTGGTCTGTCTCACTGGGTGTGGCTTGAGCATATATGAGACCTTAAAGCCTGCCTTCACAGTAACACACTTCCTCCAACAAGGCCACACCTTCTAATAGGACCACTCCTTTTGTGGGGCATTTTCTTTCAAATCACCACACTCCCCCAAGTTGGTTTGGTCAATGTTTTATTGAAGCAAAAGAAAGCAAATGGGGGCCTCAACCTACAGGGGAGGAATACTTGAAAGATCTTCCTATTTTCTACTCTGAGAGAAAAGTGGTCTATCTGAACAAGATTTCCTGGATCATAATCACAATGCATTTCTAGCAGGTAGAGCAACATGTACTAAAATCAGTGATGAGGATGCGGTCATATCCCTCTTATCATTTCCATCTAAGGGAGTGGATAAATCCACAAAGAAGCAGTTCTAGAAGTTCCTCTGTCTGGTCACTCTTTCCAAGTAACTGGGTGGCAGACATTGTTTCCATAAAAGATCTAACTATCTTACATCCTTTGGATTTGTGCTTCCATGAAAGCAGCATCCTAAGGCCAGCTAGGACCATCTACCACTGAAGAGAGCCTATTTGTCTTCCCCTTCTGAGGCACTTTCCTTCTTCCACTAGCAACAGGACCTCTAGATGTTACAGTGGCTGTAGCTCAGGCCAGATCAACAATAGCTGCTGGATACACGCATACTCTGCTTCTTCTCCAGTGGGTCGGAACAGTATGCTTTAGAAAGGAAATGACTTGGGTTTTATCAGTTTAGTAATAAAGGGGTTGATCAATAATGTTCATTCTAGGTTTGCCAGAGTTCTCTGCATTGAAATTTGGTGTTCTCTCATAAATAGATGCTCTTTGTTTGACCCTCAGTAATTGTCTTTTTGCTGTAAGCCTGGATGTAAAAATTAGATGACTTCATGTAACAGTACTAATTTCTGTCCTCCCTGGAAGAAAACAATGAAATGTAACAACTCCTTCTTGGCAATAGTAGGTTGGAGATAGAGTTGGCTGTGCCTTAGCATTCACCAGTCTCTACCATGCCTGGCCTACTTCTCTGTCTATCAGCTGTCTGACCACCATAGATAACTGAAATACTGACTCTTACTATAGCTTGACTGCCATCCATCTTTATACATTTATTCTTTCTTGCTGTAAGATCTTGTTGGGGAGGTGTTCTGGGACCAAATTATGTTAGCCCTGGAACTATTAGCTATTTCTTCTATTGGGCTCTCTATGAGATCTTCAGGAGCATACTTCTAGAAGCTTCTATACTATAAATACATCTGTGCTATATAAATCAGTGCCAACATTTACCTTAAGGTTATCTGGCAGCTCAGCCCTGCCAGCATATCCAGGGTTCATGGTGATGAAGACGGCACAGGTTGGGTTCAGTGAGAGCTCAGTGCCTTCAAAGATGAACACCTTCAGCTTCCGGATAATGGCTTGTTGGATGCTGAGAATCTGCTGGGCTACCACTGACAGTACTTCCACCTATGGAGAGAATCCCTCACTGAGGTGTGCTCAGCCAGCATGCCCCCTCACTCAGCAAGGAAGGACCTCAGCCACCTGAGAACTAGACTTTTATGCTCAAAATGACAAGTATGATTTGGGGCTTTGGCAAAGAAAAGGAAAATAATAAGTATTTGTGTGCATATGTGTGTACATGTGTGCTGTGGGATGGTCTTGCTGTATGCTGTGAATATGTGTTGCTACCATTGGTTAATGAAGAAGCTACTCTGGCCTATGGCAAGACAGGCTATAGTCAGGTTGGAAATCCAAGAGAGATACAGAGAGAAGAGGGTGGAGTTAGGGTGGATGCCATGCAGCTGCCCAAGGAGCAACATGCCAGCAGACTGGTAATGCCACAGCCACGTGGCAATACATAGATTAATATAAATAGATTAATTTAAGATGAAAGAGCTAGCTAGCAAAAATCCTGAGCCATAGACTAAACAGTTTGTAATTAATATTAAGCCTCTGACTGGTTTTTTGGGTACCGGCAGGTGGGAAAGATTTATCTGGCTACATATATGGTGTGGTGTGTGTGGGTAAGACATTTCTATAGTACTTTATCTTAGCATGGTTCCTGGCACCTAAGAGGCATTCACTGTCCACCAGTTCAAATCTCATGCTTATATTTCTGATTTCTGCTTTCTATCTGAATAGAATCAATTATATTTTTGTGACGTATCTTTTTTATTTTTTACCTCTACTGTAGACTTCTATTATATTTTGTTTAATTTTTATTCCTTTTATTGGGTTGCAACCATCTAAAAGGCAAGATCATATCTTACTCACCTCTGCCCCATGAACATATACAGTTACTGGCATGCACTAGCTGCCCAACTAAATTCTGAAAGGATCAGTGAATGGATGAATATGATAGGGAGGTTGGTGGATGTGTTTAAAATACACATGCTCTCTCCGTGTAGCTGTTTATGTTTAGTATATAAGTACCTACTCCACGCAAGGGCCACAGAGAAGACACAGACTCTGTTCTTGAGAGTTGGGAGCTCAGAAAAAGGCCCCTCCATGTCCAACCCCTTTGTTACATCCTCTAGAAGGAGCGTTACCTCAATCCTGTTGAATTCATCAAAACAGGCCCATGCTCCAGCTTGGGCCAGCCCCTTGAAGAACTTCCCCATGGCTTTATAATCCAAACCATCAGAGCAGTTGAAGACCACACACTAGAAAGAGGGAGGATTCAGGGTAAATTTCCTCATAGCTGAATAATCAGAACCAGAAGCCAGGAGCAAGGCTCCTCCCCCACTCTACCAGGTGAACTGGGCTCCCACTTTGACTGTTAGGCAAAATCATCTTGAACTTCTTGCTCTTGGGGTCCAGAGAGAGGTAGGAAGAGAGGGTAGAGACAGGTGAAACTTACATACCTGCTTGGCCAAAGCTTTAGCCAGATCTTTGGTGGTCTCTGTCTTGCCTGTCCCTGCTGGACCCTCTGGAGCACCTCCAAGGTTCAGCTTCAAAGCTCCCATTAGAGTCCTAAAGGGAAACAAACCAACAACAAAAACTGAAACCCAAACCAGCAACTCAGTGTGCAAATCTTGAGATCCAGTCCTGGCTTTTGTTTATTTTGACTTCTGTAAATAGATGTCCCTTTCCATTACGTGATGAATACATCATCACTGTAAAAAATTGGTTTTGCTCAGCATTGCAATTTCAGAGCCTAGCACAGAGTTTGGTACATGGCAGAGGCCACCCATACACAGTTGCCCAGAAGAATGACTGAATGAATAATGGGATGCTTAGGTGGATCTAAGTGAACCAAACAGAAATGAGAAAAATACTTCAATCCTGCATTCCAGAGCTCACCAGCACTGATGGAATAGAGACAACAAACACATGTGTCCCACTGGAGTATGACCTGGGCTTAGGAACCACCTTTTAGTTCAGTTCATATCCTCAGTGAAAGAACACAGCATCCGACAGGTGCAAAGCAGATGTTAGAAATGAGTGATGTGGAAACTGATCCCAAAGTCCTTGGAATGAGTCTTTGTAACTTCAGTGACATGGTAACTTGTTATTTTCTGAACTTGTTTCCACAGCTCTAATTAGATTTAGGGTTGGCTGATGTCATGCATGGTGCACAGGTGTGTTCAAGCCATTACTGTTCTTTATGACTATAGCTAATAATAGTGTGTGGTAGTCAGGGTTTTTGATGAATGAATAGATTATAGCTGCTCCCAGCACAGGGGGAGTATGGATGGTTATGTCAGATGATGGACATTTGTCATAATCACTCTGTCATGTGTGTCATTTATAATATCATGCTGAAGAGCTGAAGGCTGTGCAATAGACTGTCTTTCCAAAAGGAAATTGCTAGATAATGAGCAGAATAAATGAATGATGAATTAAAATCAGAAAACAAGGGATTAATAATAAAGGGGGAAAAGAATTGAATGTACAGTTCTCAAAAGAGGTACACATGTCAAAAAAAAAAGGTGGTGGGTAGTCAGGGCCTTTAGTCATTAAGGAAGTCCAAATTCACTCAAGTCAGAATGGCTGTCATCAAGAACCCAAACGACAACAAACGTGGACAAGGACAAGTGTGGGAAGGTGGGGGAATTAAACATTCGTACACCATTGGCAGGAAATGTTAACTCTGTGCAGCCACTCTGGAAACAAGTATGGAGGTTCCTAAAAAAACTGAAAATAGTACTACTGTATAATCGAGCTATGGCATTGCTAGGGATATACCTGAAGGAATCGAAGACAATGTACCTCATAGATATTTGCACATCCATGTTTACTATGATACTATTTATAGGACAAAATTAAAAATCAGCAGAGGTGTCCATCAATAGATGAATAGATAAAGAAAATGCAGTATATCTAACAAAAGAGAGTTTTATTCAGCCTTAAGTAAGAATGAAATTCTGTCAATTGTAGGAAAATGATTGGAGCTGGAGATTATCATGTTAAGCCAAAAAAAGACAGATTGAGAAAACAAAGTCATGTTTGCTCCCATGTGTGGGATTTAGATTTGGGAGAAAAAAGACATTAAAGTAGAAAAGTGACTACTTAGGAAGAGGAGAGGGGTCAGTGGAGGTTGGTGGAGAGACAAGAAAGGATGCTTATAAATACAGTATATTTTTGCATGAAAATATAACAAAACCATTGTATTCTATAAGTAATATATGCTAATAAAAAGAAAACACATTATTGGAAAATTTTAAATAACCTTAAAGAGTAATACTTTGAAGTATTTTTAAAGTCTGGATTTGTACTTTAAGAAAAAATACAAAGCACAGAAAATCCAAGCACAACATTAGAAAGTTAATGAAATGCAGGTACCTAATGTAAGGAGTTGTGAGTAAAGTGGCCAAGCACTGTGCAAAGTAAAGAGAAACTCCTTCTCTCCACCAGACTGGACACAGAGGCTGGAGATGCCCTGCCTGGGATCTTGTTGGTTTCATTTTCTTGTAGTGCTGAGAATGACCTTGCCTGCTGCGTGCTAGTCAAATGCTCTCCCTCACAGCCAGACCCCCAGTCCTGCTTGTCTGTGTCTTGACCTTCATGGTCTATCCCATGGCCATGTGCTCTCCAGGTACCACACTGAATTTTGCTATTGCTGAGCTTTCTACTTAAGCAACATGTGACTATCTCACTCATACACCAGTGTTCTGCTACCTGGTTCCAATGAATTTCTCCATACTAGCATTCCCACTGGGTTCCCATTCCTAGCCAACTCCATTTGTGGTTGATGCTAAGAACTAAAAGCTCTGAAATGTGAGATTGAAACTTAGAAGGTAACAGACCTAAGACACTGTGACCTGCCCAGTGCCTTCCTAAATTCTCTTTCCATCCTTTCAGCTTGGGACTCCAGAGCTTACCTGTAGCAGCGGTCTGTGAGAGGAGTGATCACCAGACGGGGAGAGTTGCCCAGGTACTCATAGCCGTACAAGGCTTCTGTGGTTATCATCTGCACATGAACGTCCTTTGCCTCCCAGTAGTACCGCAGCTGGGAAATCCACTGGAAATCATTGAGACTGAAGATCTGATCCTCTGCCAGCTTGGCCACCACATCACGGGCTAATGGGACACCATGCAGAGACATCCATATGTGGAGTCATCAGAATTACCCACCCTCACAGACTCCTCAGGCAGAAGAGGATGCTATCCACGTCCTCAGTCTCTGCTATTCAGGCTCTAACATCCTGCAGGCAGCAGTAGCTTTCACAAGCTGGACTTTGCTTTTTCAAGCAAAGGGGCAGGGAAGGCTGTGCTGCCTTCTCTCAGGAAGTAGAGTAGAGGTACTGAATGTGAGCTCTGAAATCAGGTGGCCTGGTGCAGTGGTTCATACTGTCAGCTTGACTGAGTCTGGAGCCACTAAAGAGACAAGCTTCTGGGCATACCTAAAAGCATTATCTAGGTGAGGTTAACAGAGGTGGGAGACCCACTGTAAACATGAGTGGCACTGCTCCCTGGGATGGGCCCTATCCCAGACTGCATAAAAAAGGAACCGGCTAGCTGAGCACCAGGGCTTGCTGCTCACTGCTGCTTGGCTGTGGATGTAGTGCCCCACATCCCTGCTGCTGTACTTTCCCCACCAGGGCAGTCTGAACTCCAAAACTGTGAGCCAAAATAAACATTCCCTTCTTCAGTTGCTTTGGCCAGATATTTTGTTGTAACAGTGAGGAAAAGAACAGATACACTTAGGTTTAATTCTGCTTCCACCATGAACTAGCTTGGTGACTTTGGGAAAGTTATTCAACTTCTCTGTCCCCTGGAATGGCTGGGAGGACTCTATGTAAACACACTGTGTGTCTAGACATACAGTGAGAGTGAGAGAGGGCCAGCACCAGAGAGAACTGTCCAACGTGGAAAATATTATAGAAGTATTACTTCATGTTACTGTTCTGAAACTCATGGGGGTGGGGGTGGGGCTGGGACTGACCCAGAGGCTTGCAATACAGTCACCCTGAATGCTCACACATCAGGTCACACATGACATTTTGGGCCCCATTCCAGGCTTCTAGGATACCCTAGGACACTGGTGTCATCTTGACCTGAGCCCACATGGGAAAGTGTCCCATGAATTCATGGTTAGAAGCATCTTTCCTTCCAGGCTCAGGAACCAGCTGGGTAATACATTTATTGGCTTCCTTCTTCCTCTCATAGAATTTCCAAGCTAAGTTGCAGTGATGATCCATGAAGTCAAAGAGCGGACATAGGCTTGTGGAAATCATTAGTGGGCTTTTAGCTGCTCATGGGATGAGAGCTGTTGAGATCTCTGAGTGGACTCTTATAGGTCTGCATGAGGGACCAACCTGGAGCTGTCTTCACTATGCCGTGTGTGTGCAAGTACATGTATGTGCATTCATGCACGTGTGTGTTTGAGAACCTAGCCACTTAAGGAGACACTAGGCCATAATCATGGCTGTGTTCATCACCCCCACCAGGTGGGTATGTGGCCATGTGAGGAATAGATCCTCCCTCCTCTCTCCCTGATTTCATGGGCATCTCTCTGCCTGGAATCAGACTGAAGTGAACACCAGTCCTAAGGGAATAGATGCTGTGACACACTAGTTAGCCGGTATAGGAGCAAGAAAGACCTTGTTCCCAGGCAACCAGCCTGGTCCAGCCCCGGTTTCCTTGGTGATGATGGAGGAAGGGTGTGGAGGTGGTTTGTTTCACATACAAACCCCAATTCTTCCTCCTCACCGTCCTCCTCTGTTTTGTTTTAGGAAGAACACAAAGGCAGTCTCTCACCACCGCTCCCCGCACCACTGCCGATTCCCTTGGGTTTGGAAGTGACAGAGGATCCTTTGCCACTTCCAAATGTGGTGTCTGCCAGCAAATTATTGCCCTCTCTAAAAAATGCTTCTTAGCTTGGGAAATGTTTGTGAAAACGAGAAAAAAACGTAAACAGCACAAATCCCAACACCCGGTGAATATTCAGCATCATCACCCGTGCTGACGATACAGTCATTTACCAAGCTGGTGTCTCTTGGAAAGGAGAGGCCTGCTTCAGGAGTGGCTGTGGTGGGAGGGCCTTTGGCACTGGCTTCTCCTCAGAGCTCTCCTTGCTCTCAGACAGACTGGGAAGTCCTGAGGCATCTTATTCTGGAGACTCAAGAGACATGCCCAGCCAGCTGCTGTTCCTGGACTGAGCAACACCCAGAGTCTGTATTCTTACCGTGGACGTCGATGACAGTGAGGGCCCCGAGGGTGAGCCTCGCCCCACTGCTCAGCTTCCCTCGCACCAGCTTGACAATCTGCGCGATCTGGTCATTACTCTTCTTCAGAAAGTCCTGGCCAGGGCACAGGAAGAAACGTTCAGTCAAAGTGGATTCTCCTCCAGCAGTTTCCATCTTGAGGGTTGACATCATCTGACATCCAAAGGTCCAAGCCAGACCTGGATGTCATCCTCCAAATCATCCTTTCCCTGATGCCGTACTTTAACTTCAAATTGAATCTTCTTAAAGATTAAAAGAGGCCACACCACCCTGTTTTATTTTGATAACATTGTGGGAAAGACAAAACTTTAGGGGCAGAAATGTACAACTACAGATGCTTAAAGAAAATCTGACTGCGAGGGGGTGAAGACATTTTGGCTGATGAAGAGCTGTTCCTCATCCTGCACGTGTGACTGTGCTTACAGGATTGCATGCACTTGTCAAAACAGAACTGTTTACTAAAACAGGTGAGTTTTTTTGTTTGTTTTTTTGTTGTTTTTTGTTTGTTTTTGTTTGTTTGTTTGTTTTTCAAGACAGAGTTTCTCTGTATAGCTTTGCACCTTTCCTGGAACTCACTGTGTAGCCCAGGCTGGCCTTGAACTCACAGAGATCTGCCTGCCTCTGCCTCCCAAGTGCTGGGATTAAAGGCGTGCGCCACTGGCGCCCGGCTTTGTGAGTTTTACTATACATATATTGTACAGTAATCTTGAATTAGGAAAAGAGAAAAATTAACTTTCTCAGATCAAACAAGACACAGGGAATAGGACATGCTGGACAGATGGACAGGACATTCATCTTTATCTATGAATCACAGCACCTGGGTGACTGAGGCAGGAGGGGAATAGCCTGGGCTACATAGGAAGACATTACCCCACTTACAAAAAGGAGAAGGAGGAAAAATATGCAGCATGTAACCCTGGACAGAGTCTTGGCCTAGGAAAAGGCTAGACCTTTAGTAGGGTAACAATTAAATTGGCAAAGTTAAAAGGTCTATATAGTAATAGATTATTGTTGATTTCCTGATTTGGATCATTATATTTTGATTATCCCTGATGGTCACATCTGAAGGATCTAGATAAAGGATATAGGGGCTGCAGAGATGGCTCAGAGGTTAAGAGCACTGGCTGTTCTTCCATAGGTCCTGAGTTCAATTCCCAGCAACCACATGATGGCTCACAACCATATGTAATGAGATCTGGCGCCCTCTTCTGGCCTGAAGGGATACACGCAAGCGGAACACTGTATACATAATAAATAAATAAATCTTTAAAAAAATACAGTGCTGTGGGATGTCTTTCTGTATGCTGTGTACATGTGTGGCTCCCACTGGATAATAAATAAAACTGTTTGAGCCTGTGGCAAGAAAGCTTACAGCCAGGCAGGAAATCCAAGCAGAGGTACAGAGAGAAGAAGGGCAGAGTTGAGAGAGACACATGAGCTGCCACTGAAGGAGCAACAGGATGCCAGCAGACGAGTAACGCCACAGCCATGTGGCAACATACAGATTTATAGAAGTGGGTTAATTTAAGATGAAAGAGCTAGCTAGCAAGAAGCTGAAGCCATACGCCATATAGTTCGTAATTAATATAAGACTCTGAGTGATTATTTTATAAGCAGCTGCTGGACCAGGGGTGGGAGAGATTCGTTTGGACTGCTGGGCAAGGCAGGACTGGAGAAACTTCCCTCTACAGTATAGGAGAATTCTTTATATTATATTTCTGACATTATATAAAAACCCAATATTTCAAAATGAAGAGGTTAAAAAGTAAAAAATCGACCTTAAAATGAAATTTTTTTTAAAAAAAGGGGACACCACCCAAGTTCAGCTTCCACCATAACAATTTTCTAGCACTGTGGTTTGGAGCCTCTCAGAGCGTCCAGGTGTGTGAAATCTGTATGGTTACAACTCAGCCAGAAAGCTCTCCTGAGGGTTGAAATAGGGTTTGAGAAGCATGGGCACAATGTCTGATGTGAATAAAGCACCCTGTAAACAGTAGTGCTATTGTTAGTAATAATGTGCCCAGCATGTAGAAATAAAGAGGTTCCTAAAGCTTTCATTGTCCATGAATTGCTGTTTGAAAAGCCCTTGGTGATGGGGATGCCCCCACAGAGCTCTGGAACTCCCTTGCTCACTCCACAGTTGTCCTCCAAGACAGACTACAGGCACACATTAAGAATCTGAGACTCCTTGGTGCTTGTCAAATGAGTTAGTTATGGATTCAAGACAGAGTCAGCCTTTTTTACAGATAGGTGACAGCATCCTCAGGCTTACACAGTGCCAATGGCATTGTAGCAACTTGTTTTCTGCCCTTTTATCAATATGTTAAGTCATTATGTTACCACATGTTAAACTGAATTGTTATACTAATGGGTTTTATGTAAATTATATAGTTTTAATTTTGAATTTGTGCTTAGCACAAGATAGGATTGCAGTCTATAATACTCAGAGTTGAGGCAGTGGAAGGATTTGGAAAAGAAGACAAAGCTAACCAGTTCATTTGTCATGCAATATTGCTGTAAGTTATGATGTATACAGATGTCCCATCCGGATAAACCTGTCAAAACTTGGATTTCTACTCCTTTTGTGTGGAATGATATTGCAAATATTAAAATAATGTTTAAAAGGGTTGCTGCAATGCGCTCCACCTTTCCTTCCTCTTTCTAGGGTTGGGGATGGAACCAGGACCTTGTGTATGCCAGGCAAATGCTCTACTACTGAACTACATCCCACTCTACTGTGCACCTTCTAGTTCCCCTCTGGAACAGTCCTCCTTGTATTTTCTACTTGGCCAGTTGTCACAGTTTAGGTCTCTCTTAGACTATGACTCGATGTGACAATTCCTTGAATTTTAGAGAGATGACTGACACTTGGATTGGTAAATTGCTCATGGCCACACAGTCAACAGGTAAATGTGCTGGGATTATGTGTCACATCCACCAGGTCTTGTATTCTGAAGCATTAGCATCAACTGGAAATACATGGTTGGGTCTGAGGATATGCAGGATGGAAGTGCACCAGGTCTCCAAGAGAAAACAGAAGGGAGAGCTGGGAGTGGACTTGGTTTGGATTGGGGGTGGAAAGAACGGAGCAGTAGCAGAGAGAGAGAGAGAGAGAGAGAGAGAGAGAGAGAGAGAGAGAGAGAGAGAGAGGCAAACATGGCCTCCCGGCCCAGGAAGGAGAATTGTTGGAAAGTCTCTCAGGTAACTCCTGCAAGCAGGAGCTGGTTACACTTAGCATCCTGCAGCTCAGAATTTCTACATAAGAAAAACCGTGAGGCTAGCTGTATGCGCCAAAGAGATCCTCAAATCCAGATTTCCCGCTTCACTGTCTCCATGGAAACTCTGGCTTCTGCGATTCCTCTTCTAAATGCTCCAAATGGCTGCTCTATCCTAGTTCACATTGGCTCTCCTCTGCAAGCTTTAAGGTGTGCTCACTTACTGGCATGGTGCCTTCAACTAGGGCTTCAGACACCTCTTTGGTCCAGAAGATGGAGGAGACACAGATAACTACCTGGCCAGGCCACTGCAAGACCCAGCTGTCACGAGGGACCTGGGAAGGAACAGTGGGGTTACTGTAGAATCAGTTCTTTGTGTGTGGTTTAAACTGACTTTCTACAACTACCTGCCCCCCACTTCCCCACCACACACACCTCATTATGATAGTAAAACAAAAGTCCTCTCTCAGTCCTAGAACTCACTGTGTAGAGCAGGCTGGCCTCAAATTCACAAAGTTCTGCTTGCCTCTGCCACCAGAATACTGGGATTAAAGGCATGCACCACTATGCCAGGCTTGGGATTAGTGATTTACATCTTTGTCCCTCAAGTATTGTGTAACAGAAAAACAAAAACGTCTCAACTCTGCATTATTTCATTGCTTCAAGACTGATTTTTTTTAAAAAATATAATCAGGGTCATGTTCAGACAGTACTCACACCTCCCCTTTTACTGGCTGCGTTAGACTGTGGGGTTGTGGCATGCTTTCTTAGCCAAATCCTCCTCCCCAGCTTTTGTTTCCTAAACTTAAGATCAGGGTTTAGCCCCAGCACCACATAAACCAGGCATGGTGGTGCAAGTCTAGAATCCCAGCATGTGAGAGTTGGAGGCAGGAGGATCCGAGGTTCAAGGGTGGCCTTGGCTGCATAGTGAGTTGGAGGCCAGCCTGGGCTCCATGAGACCTTGTGGATCAAGTCTGCTTCAGGTTGTAAACAGTTTTTATCAGAACACAGCCATCTTTATCATTTATAGACTATCTACGATGCTTTCGTGCTGTAAAGCTAGAGTTAGATACCACAGCCAGAGTGTGGCCCACAGAGGTGGGGGGTGTTCTCTTGGCCTTGTATAGAAAAAGTGTGGACTCTTGATGGCTAATGTCACACTGGTAGCTCTTGCTCTGTGACTCAGAATTTATTATAGAAAATGGCATTGACTTAGATTTCAAAATCTACCATGTGGGACAACAAGGTTGGTCTTGAGGATCTTTGTGAAAAGGCATTGGTTGCACATGTTTGATAGATGGAGTCTTACCATGGGGGGTAGAGCCTAGAAGTAAGACACACACTGAGAGAGGAGACAAAACTCAGACACTGTCCACATGAGCCTGGCTGGAGGCTGGCTGCTAAAGATGTGTCCCAATAGGTTATTTTTTCCTAGGTTTTGTGTCATCCTTGTTTCCATTAAGGCCTTTAGGGACTAGACTGCCACTCCCAGGTGATCCAAGTGAATGCCTACCTGGAAGCGAGCTAAGTGGAGCCACAAATCCCATGTGACAGGAAGCAAAGCCCCTACCTCCCACCCCACCCCCATCACCAGAGGGCTCTAGGTAACCCTTCTCTTCCATCACCTGCGTCTACCAGCCAACTCCGCCAGAAAACTGCTCATTGCCCTAGGATTCACAGGCAAAGGACCCAGAGGCTCCGAGAGGTAGGTTTCAGTAGTATCCTGAAGGTCCGGGGGAACTGACCCATCCAAACCACTCCCCAAAGCTTCCTTTGTAGTACCCTAATTCCTGTTTACCTGGGCATAAGCTTCAATCCCATTTCCAATAACTTGCCGCATGCTGGACAGCATCACCTTCTCCACCTGCTGCAGCCACTTTTCCACCATGCCCTGTGGGGAAATACAACAGCGGGAGGCAGCAACTGTCAATCAAAGCTGGACGAAGACTGTGACAGGTGTCCAGATCTCTTTCTGGAGCCGGATTCGGGTGTTGCCGCCTCTTCAAGTCAATATTCTTTGACTGATTGCTTTATGCTTATTAACAGTTGTCTAGGAAGTGTGTTTCCTCTAGAAATTTTGTTTGTTTGTTTGTTTTTCAAGATAGGGTTTCTCTGTGTAGTCCTGACTGTCCTGGAACTCACTCTGTAGACCAGGCTGGCCTCGAACTCACGGAGATCTGCCTGGCTCTGCCTCCCGAGTGTTGGGATTAAAGGCTTGCACCACCACCACCTGGCCTGCTCTAGGAAATATTTAATACACGTTCCTTCATATCATTTTCTCAAGCCAACAGCTTCTCAGGAGGCAAATGAAATCTTTATTCTTATTAACAAAATAAGCTTCTCCTTTTTATATTTTATTGCATGCACATGTGTCTGTGCACGGACGTATACATGTGAGTGCAGGTGCCTGAGGGGACCAGAGGCATGACATCCCTTGGAACTGGAGTTACAGACAGTTGTGAGCCGACGGACAGAGGTGCTAGGCACTGCAATTGGGTCCTCTGCAAGAACGGCATGCCCTCTTCGGATGCTGCTCTTTTCCACAGGGCTGGGAATCACATTTTACTCATTATCAAAGGTCATGTGACTCGAAGTGGCAGCACCCTCTGTAATCTCAGCACCCAGGAAGTCAAAAGACCTCAAGCTTAAGGCCAGCCAGGGCTAAATAAGTGAGACCCTGCATCCCCTTCCCCAAAAGGTGTACATATGAAAAGCCAGGTTGGGGGTGTGTGAGATTTCTCATTGATTCTATGTTTTGTGTGACTGGATCGTTGTCTACCTGGGCTCTGAAAGCATCATCAGGTCACCTGGAATCTGATCTCTGCTACTGCATCAACTTTATTCGAGATCTTTCCACGGTTTTATTTGTCCCATGGCCTACAATATAATCCCCATCTTAGAGATGGGTAAACTGAGGCCCAGAAGTTGGAGTAACTTCAAAACGATTTAGTTATTAAGTTATGGAATCCAACTGTTCCACACCCCAAACTAGAGTCCAAAAGCTTAGCCCAGGGAACCCCCTGCTCTGGTTTGTTCTACTCTGGAGAAAAGAGCTCCCCCTCAAACACACAGGGGGATTACTTTTGCTTTTGCTGGGTAGATTGTCTGTATGAAGGGAACAGTTTCTTTTTCTGAGCTGATCATGCCCAGGATTTCCAGATTGTCTGTGAACTCCAGCTTGGCGATTCCTTCAAAGCACTTCTTCAAGTGTGGCTGCACACGGAGTGGGTCCTTTGTCTCTGACAAGATCTCCAGAAGTTCATCATTCGACAGGAAGAAGAACCTATTTCAAAGTAAAGAGAATGTGGTCATGGGGAGCTCTTTCGAGGACTCGAATTTCTAGCAAGGAGATGCTCCTGACAGATGGATCCTCCTGGGTGATTACTAGCTGCATCCCAAGGTCTTTTCTAGGCCTGGCTCCTCTCCTCCACCACCCACCTGGTGTACAAAAGGTGAAGAACTTTTTTCTTTTAAAGATTTATTTATTATGTATACAGTGTTCTGCCTGCAAGACAGAAGAGGTCACCAGACCTCATTACAGATGGTTGTGAGCCACTCTGTGGTTGCTGAGAATGGAACTCAGGACCTCTGGAAGAGCAGCCAGTTCTCTTAACCACTGAGCCATCTCTCCAGTCCATGAAGATCATTTTGACTCAGAGAGCAAGAGAAAGAATAGGAGCAGGCATGTCTGAGCTCAGCATGGTGGGGACTGGAATGACAGCTTGGCTCTCATCACTGCTTGTACTTCAGGATTGCCTGTGGAGCTCCTAAGAATTTCAATGCCAAAGTCCAAACACCCAGAGTCCCATGTATCTGATGTCTGATAAGGTCTGGGGAAATCTTTAATATCTTAAATCCCAACCAACCTTAACATGCAATCAGTGTCAAGAACCTCTGGTTAAAGAGAAAAGAGATGCTCTTCCTTGTTTCTAGATATGCCAGAAAATGTTAAAGGTAGAAATGAAGTACGTTATACACTTGCATGAAAATGCCTTTATGTAATCCAGCACAGCAGGCAAAAACAGTGTGTTTGTAATGAACCTATGTGCAGGCAGAGACCTCTTCTGTCTTTTAAGTGGTGGTAGTAGCCACTTCCCCACTTGCTCAGGCTCTAAAGATGCAAAATCAAACCTTCAGAAAATGTTCAAGGCATCAACCTCTTTTATGAACCTGAAAATTCTACAAAGAAGGGCTCCATGGGATTATGGTCTTACTTAATACGATGGATTACAAGTTGCTCATAGTGTTTAGTGAAGACAGTAGAGCCAGCCCAAGCTAAGAGGAACACTTGACTAAGGCATTCCTTGATCTTAGGCCATTTCTCTGTCTTGCTTTGGCTAGCAGAATCTAGTGAACATAGGTACATTCAAGTCCCAAGCCTTAGACCCTAGGAGACCTTATTATTGACACTCCTGATGCTCCTGTGACCATGTGAACAAACCTAGGCTAACCTTTCTAGTGCCCAAGCAACAGGAATCCAACCACCAGGCAAAGGATTAGGACCAACTCCAGTTGACTATAATTACATTGAGTGAGCTCCAAAGAGAAGCACCATTCAGTTAAGCCCAGCCCAATGTGCCATACCATACAATTGTGAGCTAAATAAATGGCTGTTGTTTTATGCCTCTAAGTTCTGGAGTGTTTGTTATGTAGTAAAACAAACTTATAAACTATCTGCAGTATTGAGAAAATAGGAAGAGTTCAGTAACTACTTTTAGGCTGACTGAATAGTCAGTACCTAGTGAGGATGTCAGTTTCTACCATTTCTAAATAATATTCAAATGGGTGATCTCTGTTAACTTATGTTACCTCTAGTATGTGTAAGGCCCAAAGGCAGAGTAACAATGTAAAAATATTTTAGCATTCTGTATTTTTAAGGTAAAATTAATTTATGTGGCAATCACCAACAGCTCAAAGTATTCAGTAAGAGTGATTAATTTTATTTTACAAAAATTCATGAACTTGAGATATTCGTGTGAGTGTTTAATGTGTGTTTAACTTAGGTAGAAATGTAGCTCAAAGAGATTAAATATTTGAATATCACATCAAGATTCCTTGGGTTTGAATTGCAGCTTGGACATATATCAGTTTTGTCTTTCCTGGGGGAACATCGTTATTCTCTCACTTATAAAGTCAAGATAATAATAATGATCCCAATGTTACAGGATTATCCTAAGGATTACCTAAGTATAAAGCATTTAATGTGGTGTTCTGGCACAAGATGTAAATGCTGTATTAGTGTTGACTGTCACTATTAGTACTAGGAATGGCAGCAAAAGGTTAGAACCAAAGGCCCTGAGGCTGAAGAGATGGTTAAGTGGTAAAGAGTGTGTCCTACTCTTGCAGAGGATCTGGCTGCTCACAACTGCCTGTAGCTCCACCTCCAGGGGATCCAGTGTCGTCTTCTGGCCACTGTGGGCACCTGTACTCATGTGCATGCCCCCACACATGACACACATAAATAAAATAAAAATTTGAATGTGTTTGTAAGAGCCCACCACCAGGGGTTTCCAGAGTTTAACTTCTTCTCAATGATGTGATTCCAAGTTAGTGTTCCTTCCACTATTTGTGCTTGCTCGTGTTGTCTAAAGCAAGGCCCACTGGCCATAAGTAGCCAATGGGTCTCACTTTCTGAGACACTTTAAAATGTTCAATGGTGGTCTGGAGAGATGGCTCAGCAGTTAAGAGCATTGGCTGCTCTTCCAAATTCAATTTGATTTCCAGCACCCACATAGGAGCTCACAACTGTCCCAGGGGATCTGACACCTTCTTCTGGACTCCTTGGGCACTAGGCATGCAAGGGTGCCCAGACGTACATCCAGGCCAAACACTCATGCACATAGAATAAAAATAAAATTAAAAATAACATACAATGGTCTTAAGTGGCTAATGGCTACTTTATAAGACAGAACAAATAAAGAATATTTGGGTCACTGAGAAAAGATTTATCAGAGAATCATGTGCTAAACAGATACCAAGGGAATTTCTCCCATAGAAAAACCCCAAACTATCACCACTGTGACTATAAAAGCCTATACTATTCTCTTGGTGGAGAGTAGAGAGCTAAACTTGATATAAAGCCACATTATAGTTTTTGTTGGTGTCTTTTGAGGCATAGTCTCAAGTAACCCTAGTTGGCCTCCAACTTTGGAGCTGAGAATGACCTTGAAATCTTGGTAGTCCTGCCTCCACCCACCAAGTACTGGGGTTATAGGCATGAAAACCTACATCCTAATTGAGTTGAATGGCGTGGATTGACCAGCCACAGTGAACTCAGAAGTATCCCTCTTAAACCACATTGACTTTTATGTAAAGCATTAACTTTTGTGGGAAAGTTACTGTACTTGGAGCTATAAATGCAAATGCTCAAAAAATTAGCTGCCATTTTTCAAACACTTCTGTTTTAGACGTAGCTCAGTGATCTGCACAGAAAACCTATGAACTGAGAGCCATTAGTATTATCATATCTCAGTTTCATAGTGGGGAACCTGAGTCTCAGATAGATTTGCTGAAGGTATTCAAGAGAATAAATAGAAAAGCTGAGATCACAAGAGAGATCTCTTTAGCTCTAAATAGCAGGTCTTAATCATGACTACTATGCCCTTTACTGGACAGAAACAATATTATTAGCTGGCCTAAGTGAAGATGTAACCCTTACAGAATCCATTTAGCTTCACTCTAGATGATGGCCGTGGAGGCATGTTAACTCTTAGATGTCATCCCTTGGGAACCAGGGAAGCAGGAATGGAATAGAATCCAACTCTAACATGAAAATTTTAATTCCACCTACATATGCCTTCAAAGGGTAGGTCCAAATGAAAGAACCATCCTGGATACCTGGGGAAAAAGAGCCTCTTCTTTTCCAGGTAGTCATTCAGCCCCCGCTGGATGTCTTCCAACAGAATGTTGGCTTCCTGAAGCTTCTCAGTCATTCTTGGCTGATCAGCTGCCACCAGAACCCTGGTATCTTTCACCTGGGACACACACACACACACACACACACACACACACACACACACACACACGGTGAGAATCATTATGGGCACTCAACGTTGGTCATGGTAATGAAGTCATGACCAACTCACCAACTAGTGATGCTGCCTACCCAAGTAGCCACTTCCTGATGTTTTCCTAGTCCCACAGGGCTAGCTGCTCACCAAGCATGACTGCATTTCTTCAATCATGGCTAGCTGGGTAGAGGTTGGGCATCACAAATTCAGAGTCAATGTCATCTGAACATTTTGGGGGTCTAAAACATAGATCATAGCAGTCTGTGCTGGCCTGTGCTGAACCCTTGATCAGGGAGCTTTGGGCCATGTAAGGATCATCTCCTGCCGGCTACTCTGTGGCAGAGCAAGCCAGTCTGAAGGGAGAGCCCCAGGTGGCCAAAGTGGAAAGAGAAGTATCAGCAAGAGTATAAAAAGAGTACTTGTGAGCTCCAGGTTTCCTTGGCTCTCTGTTGACCCTTGGGAGGCCTGGCTACACTTCTGTCCTTGTGCTCGATGAATGACTCAATAATTTTTCTTGGCCTACACTTAGTGGGTTTCTATTATGTGCAACCAAAGAAGGATAACTAATGTAAAATCTGCTCCATTGGCTGGGTCTTATAATTGTCCCCCCCACACACACCTCACCACTAGAATCCAGACCACAAGTAATCCAAACAGATATACTTCATTGAGATAAATTCTCTGATCATGTACCACAATTTGAGTTTTTCAAAAAGGGAAAAATATATCCTCTCAGGAGATACACCTTACACATGTGTAACTCATCCTTCCATCCTTGGTTCTACTGTCACCTGCTTTGGAGGTCTCCTTGACATTCCCAGGCAAGTGTATTGCTCCCTATTGCCTACACACCATGTGCATACATCACAGCTTTTGTTTATTCAAGCCTGTGCACCTCATAACAGAGTTGTAAAAAAGTGGAAATCATGTTGTTCTTCTCAAATATTTTCTGACTCCTAAGATCATATCTGAGTCATCATATTTACCAAAAAAACCCCATTAAATAACTGAGTATCAGTATGCACCACTATTTGAAATCTAAAAGGATTCCCAACCTATGAAAATGGTACTGCATCGCTCTTTAACAAAGTCTTTTATCTCATTAGACATGATAGCTAAATAAGGTCAACTGCTAAGAGCTATCTCCAGGGAGGTAAGATTTCAAAAACTTTCTCCTTTCCATATCCCATATTTCCATATTTGAAGCTTTAATAAATTACAACAATGATATAAAATGTCAAATTTAAATTTCACTTGGTAGTTTCAAGGGACATAGACACAATGTACCATGATAATATTTTTTGCTGGTGAGATGCAAGAGATAAAACTCACCGCCTGAGTCATGAGTGTTTTCCAGTAAGAATCCACAGTGCCAAATTTCTTGCCCTCTGCTGGCATCTGGGCTATGATGTCCTCTGAGCTGAAGATTGGTTCCAGGTACAGCCAAGTGACTTGGCATTTTAACCAGGCATCCAAATTTTCCTGTACCCGAACTAGCTTTTCTTCCCATTTCTGTGAATGTAGAATTCCACATCTGAATCACTAACCTGCCACTCTGCAGCACACACCAGTGAGTGAGCACACAGATGGATGGATTCATTGATTCATTGACTCACCATTCACTTGTTTAAAAAATACTTATTGAAATGTATCTCATGTGGCTACAATTTCGGGGAACATGGATATAATGAAACAAAGAGTCTTTCGCCTTGTGAAGCTCACATTTTAGTTAGATAACAATAATAAAGCTTATTCTTTGATGAGTGATGATCAGGGAGCTTTATATATATATATCATTATATATATATATATATATATATATATATATATATATATATATATGAAAGCAATTTAATTCAACCACCTTATGAGATATTAACAAATCTATGTGGGTTGGAGAGATAGCTAAATTGATAAAGTTCTTTCCTCTATACCAGAACTCAGGTTAAAACAAACAAATAACAACAACAACAACAAACTGGGTGTAGTGACATAAGCTTGTAATCCCGGTGCTGGAGAGGTGGAGACAGGCAGGTCTCTGGAACTGGCTGGCCAGTCAACCCAGCCTGCTTCACTGGTGAGAGTGCTTGTCTCGAAAACAAAACCAAGAAGATTGCTGCCCAAGACTATCCTCTAGTTTCCACAAGTGCCACACACACACACACACACACACACACACACACACACACACACACACAGTGTAATGGAGATATTAACAAACCTCAAGTTTACAGATGCAGACTCTGAACACAATAGTTCAAATAGCTTCCCAAGGTCACACAGCTAACAGTAAAGGCAGAACCAGAATACAGACCCAGAGGTCTGGACCCAGGAGGCCTATGCCACTTTTTCTTTTTCCCTTGAGCTCTACCCCTAAGACATTTTCCACCTCCCAACCTATCTCACTTCTATAGACAATGATTAAGGGGGGCTAAACTCTTAGGGTCGTGTGGCTCATATTCTAGATTACTATAGACTATAAAATACTTGGCAAATATGTTTTTGTTTGACATATTCAAGCCTCATCTACTCCTTTGGCAGACTGCTCCAGTGGCTCGGGAGGCCATGATCTTAATTATGCCATCACTGGTCTCAGTCTTGTGTTCATTCCTGCTTTCATTTGTCCATTCAGGGAAAGGGTGGTTTATTTTTCCATTGAACTTGAGAACCCCACCCGTCCTCTGAGAAACTGAGACCTAATAGGCCACAACAAGATATACAATGGTTGTTTTCTTACCCGACATTCTGTTTCTATTGGCTTGATGAATGCAGAGCCACACATTGTCTGGGTCTTTATCACGTGATCATCGAGTAGCAGTTGAATGTCATCAACCGCACACAAGATGCTTGTATCCTGCCAATAAAGATGCCCACCCAGTCAAAGACAAAATCATGAGACCCATTTGCCTTGCCTATCCCGTTATCCATGCTGATTCAAGAAGGTTCCAGAAGGCATCTATGTCTCACAAGACTTTTTCATCATAAGATATTTATTTATTTATTTATTTATTTTGAGACAGGGTCTCAATGTAGATGTTCCCACTTCAGCCTCTGAAGCACAATGCACCTGGCTCACGTTGGTTACTAAAAATACTCATTGTCAGACAGGAGCAGTGGGGAATGCCTGTTATCTCAGCACTCTGAAGGCTGAAGCTGAAGGGACACATGAGTTTGAGGCCAGCCTGGCTACTTCTTAAGATCTGTCTCAATAAACAAAATGAAACAAAACAAAAGAAACATTTTACTGTTTGACTTATTTGCAGAAATCAACCTAACCCAGACCTAGAGTCTGTTGGGGAAAAGACAGTCCCCTGCCCCAGTTTCCTATCTCTCTGACTATTTGCTTTCCTGGTTCTCTCAGGGAACATCAGCTTCCAATCCATGGGTACTACCTAGGTTCATGTACTGTAGCCAATCATAGGGGTTCTTGTAGTTATTTTAAGATGAAATTCAAAGATTTTTTAAAATTTCAATTCATGAGTTCTCTTTAAATGTCTACTAATAGAAGGACATACTTATTAAGTTAATTACACGTAATCCCTTTGTAAACAAAGCTTTGCTTGCTTGTTCTATGTGTGGTCACATGATAAAAGTACATAGATGTGTAGCTCCAGCTTGGAAACTTCTGTCCAATTGATAGAATTCGGTGAGTTCTATCTTGCTATCATGTAAGGGTATCGCATCTGCAGTCAGTTCCTATGGGCTGCATACTTTTCCCTGAGCCGTTGCGACAGATAGACTGCTGATAGTCTGCCACCTACAGCAAATCTGGTCTTGCTTGCTTTGATTTTACTTTCTTCAAGCTTGAAGACACAGATGTAGATGCAGATATGGATGATGTAATTGCAGATATGGACTAAATCTGGCCTAGGATATATTCTTCTGTCTATCTTTTCTCAGTGTGTCTGAAAAGCATGTCCAGCTCTTCATAGACTGGAGTCTTCACTGTCATTTTGCTATTGCTTTTTGTTGGTAGCTACTTCAGTCATAAACTTTGGAGGTAAATCAGGACTAATGAACCTGCTCATAGGCCCGTAGCTGAACTCTTCATCACAGCCCAGCAGCCTCTAGAGCAGTGTCTGACCCAATCAGAATGCACAGCTCCAAGCTTATGGAACACATGAGACTTGGCCTTGTTGGGAAAGACCCAGTAATGAACTCATTTGCCTCCAGTTCTCCTGCCTCAAACTGACTCCTGGATGAGTGAAACCAAGGTCTTGTGACCATCAAAATCAATGAGAGAAATAAGTCACAGGAGGAGGATGATACATTGTGTAGAGAGAAGGGAAGTGCTCAGATATCCAGGGTTTTGGTTCTATGTTGAATACTCAAAAAATGGAGTAGTGGAGGTGTGGTCACATGGTAGAGTGCTTTCCCAGCAAGAACAAGGCCCCAGGTTCAATCTCCAGTGCTACGGAAAAGAAAGCCAGGAGGGCAGGTGCAGATAGATGTTCAAAACCCAGAAGGTGGGAGAGCAGGGGAAAAAAATCTATTGTGATTTTCTTTTTAAGTATCCCAAATGATTCTGCTGTGCAGTTAGCATTTGGGATGCTGTTCTAGGTATAAATGGGGAGTAGTATGTGAATATCTACCTGTGCCCTCCACAATGAACTGGGCAGCAGTCCCCATATCTACCCTATGCTTTACCACAAGACCAAACTAGACCCTGGGGTTATCCAAGCAAATGTACCTCCACATTCATTGCACAAACTCATATCTATCTGCAAGCACCCATGAAAATAAAGCAATCCACACCCTTACAATTCAAACTGGTTTGTAAGTGTCTGGGAATTTGCTAGTTCTGGAGAACCCAGATCCCACTCTCATCCCCACAAATTAGTTTAAAAAGATCCTGAAAAAATTCCTGTACACATTAACATTTAAGAAGTAAAATGTTTTGTTGTCCTGCTTCTGAAGGACCTGAGTTGGTGTGTGTGTGTGTGTGTGTGTGTGTGTGTGTGTGTGTGTGTGTGTGCATAGTTACACAAGCCTGTGTTCTTCTTGAGACATGTTAATTCAGGAGACTCACTCCATTCCTTTGCACTAGGTCAAAAGACTCTTTGATTTTGAGATATATGGCTCCAGTGGAGTGTGAGAGCAAGGATGATGGAGGACAGGCAAGCAGAGGCAATACCCATGCGGAGGGTTATTCTTCTACGAGGTCTGTTGCATATAGAGTCATGTCTGTATCTACTACATAACACACAGGGCTGCTTTCAGGGAGTTACCACTGGACTGACTCACAGTGTCCCTGTACTTCACAAAACTGAACGTCATGTTGACCCAGTCTGACTTCATCTTCTCCAAGTTTTTCTCCAGAGAGTATTCCTTGCTGGCAGCTGCACCAATGGGCTCCAGCCTGAGGAGAGAACACACCAACACTAACATCAACAGGCAGTGGCAGATACCTGAGGAGGAATTTCAGCTCAGTCTTCAGAGATTTCCAAAAGCTTTAATTTCAACAAAATATTTTCTCTAAGGTTTGCCAGCTACTTCCAATGGATTTCCTGTTCTGATTACTGTTGTCTTTTGGGGCTGCTTATAAGTTGAGTGTTTCTCCAAAATTCCCTCTGAAGTTCTAATCCCCAACCATTCAAAATGTGACTATATTCGAAGGGTGTTTAATGAGGTGATTATATTAAAATGAAGCCATGGAGGCCGAGCCTAATCCAACATGACTGGTGTTCTTGTAGGAAGAGTTGATGGCAATCACATAGAAATCAAGAGCATGTGAAGACACAAGGGAAAGATGGCCATCTATATGCCAAGGAGAGAGGCCTTCAAGGAGCCCATAGTCGTGGACTCCAAGACCCCAAAACTATGAAAAATAAGTTTTCAGCAGCCTAACTTACTTGGCTCCTAAGGAATGACAGCCAAGGTGTCATCTGGCCTCCACTTGCACATAACACACATGCATGCACACCCCCTCCACATTTGTACCTCCCACTCACAAACACACCTACGATGCTCACCCCCAAAACAAACAGAAATAAAAACAGCCATTCAGATAATACAAATGATCGCCCTAGAATCCCAGGGCACTTGGGGAGGGAGAAAACAAAGAGATCGTTCATCACAGTGTGCTTCATGGATTTTAGTAGCTGGAGGTCATCCTAGTTTGCTGTTTAAGAGGAAACAGGCCCATGAAGACTGAGTGGTTTGTTCCAAGTTCTAAGAGTTCTAAGAGTCTCAGGTTCACAGAAAGCATTTGTTTTTAGTTTCCCTTTGAAATGAAATCCCTAACTCTTTCTAGTTCCAACTCTACAACAGGAAAAGAGATAGCCACTTGGGTATGTCAGCCCAAGTGGGAGTCATTGATATTTTCAATCACAGTGACTCCCTGAACCAAAACCTGTCCAGAACGAGGGATAACCCTTACCTTTCAACAAATTTGCCGAATCCAAATTCCAGCATGTTCGCGAGGCACGTTGTCTCTGTGGGCTTTATCTCATAGCCAACAATCTCACTGATCTGCAAAGAAAGGACAGAGACAAGGGGTGGTTGTGGAAGGTAGCATTGTCCAGTGGAACCTCGGTAAGGATGGGAAAGTTCATTATCTGCACTGTCCAGCATTGTAGCCACTAGTGCCAGGAGGCAGTTGAGCGCTAAACTGGGGCTAATGCGAGTGATGAACTGAATTTTTGTGTTCAGTTAGTTTTAACTAACTAATACTCAATGAAATGACCACATGGTTGCTGAGTCTTACACTGTGGATCTGAGGGTTCAGAAGGCTGTTGCAGAGCCACACTGTATCTGGTTCTTCCAAGTTTGTCCCAATCAATTCCTGAGCATCCCAATGACCAGAACAGAGCCTCAGTTGTGCTTCAAGGGCCTGTGGAAAGCTCCCCTGTGATTCAAGCTGTAGTGAGTATTTGCTGTGTGTGTGTGTGTGTGTGTGTGTGTGTGTGTGTGTGTGTGTATGTGTGTATCTGTCAGATACACTCTCCAGTGCTCTGAGCTGAGGAATAAGAAGGATTCCCCTTCAAAAGAGCCTCTATGCTGAGCTTGTGATCCTGCCTACCCAGGAGTCTAAGGAAGCAGAATCATAATTTCTGGCCCTGCCTAGGCTACAAAGTGAGTTCAAGGCCAGCTTGGCCAGCTTAGGGAGACTCAAAATTAAAAGTGAAAGGTGATTAATGGCACAGCATGTCCCTAGGTTTAATCCCCAGTACTGCTCAAAACACAATAGAATAAAGAAAAGCTCCCGTCCACATCAGGGGGCTACTTGTCAGGGTCTCCATCCCACTGGTGTGACACTCCCCCAGGCTCACCTCTTCATTACAAACACTCCTAAGGAAGCTCTGAGGGAAGCTCCTGAAAGACCTAGGTAGCACCAGGGTCACCCACGCTAAAGATGGGGGCTGAAGCAGGAATGAGTGCCTGTATGAAAAAAAAAAATCTATTGCTGAGGTTTACCTCTATTTGGCTGCCAGAGGACTAGAAAACACCAGAGCAGAAAAGAGTGTGGGTGCCATGTCACACTCTGTCTTACCTTGTGTCCTTGGCACCTGACATTTGGTAGACATCAGTAAATATTCATGGAGGAAAAGCCTGACTAAATCATAGAACTTGAATAGCTTCCAATCTGGGTTCTGGGGACCTCTGGAGGATCTGTATGGCAATAAACTAAAAATAATGAACAGTTATTGGGGCTTACTAAGAACCATATTGTTTCAAGAGCTTCACACACTTATTTTAGTCTCCTAGCACCACGAAGAGCACGCTTATGTGTTATTCCCACTTCACAGCTAAAGAATCTGAGCTGGAAACATTATCTTGTCAAGTTAATAAATAGCAGAATTGGGATTTGGATCCAATTCTGACTCTAATAAATATTATTCTCCAAACTCTAATGTCTCTTACAGGTCCTCTATGTACAGCTGTCTGTGTCATACACTGAACAGCTCTGGACAAAGGTAGTATTAGGCAGAATTCTGCAGAACACAAGGCCCACAAGTGGCAGCCTTGACCTTTCACTTATTACTGAAAATATCTACTACCTACTTTTATTTATTTATTATTTATTTGTGTGTGTGTGTGTGTGTGTGTGTGTGTGTGTCACAGGCACCTGGATAGCATAGCACACATGGGGAGGTCAGAGGACAACTTTGCAGGAATTGCCTCTCTCCTTCTGACATGTGGGTCCTGGGGAGTGAACTCAGACTGTCATGCTTGGTGGCAAATTCCTTTCCCTGCTGACCCATCTTGCTGGCGCGTTTATTCTTTTATACATTAAAATACGGTAACACACTGACTATCTCTGGGGCTAAAGCACACTTACATAAAGCCCCAGCGAGGACTTGGAGATTGGCAGGATTTTTTAATTATTTTTCTTTTAAAATTAAATATTGACAAGGCGTTTGTTTCTCTAATTTTAAGATCCTGGAGCAATGCTGTCTGTGGAGACACTCGTTCCTTATGGCCTCTAAGCCTCGCAAACATGGCTCGAATGAATTGAGGTATGTTCTGAATATAGCGCCAAATACTTCACACTACTGATTTCAAAGCTGATGGATACATAAAGTTTAGATAGCATGTATCTATAAAACTTATTTTACTTATTTCCTTTTACTTTGGAAAATACGGCTGGGAACATAGCTTAATGGAAGGGCACTCAACTCACACGTGCAAGTTACTAGGCTCAAACCCCACTACCACAAAGAGAGAGAGAGAGAGAGAGAGAGAGAGAGAGAGAGAGAGAGAGAGAGAGAGAAGAAAAAGAAAAAGAAAAAGAAAAAGAAAAAAGTTGCAGTCTTCAAGTGTGGCTGCTAGAAGCATTAGAACTTGTGTACAGCTGGTTCTGTTCTTAGGAACAGCACCCTCTGAGCTTTTGGGCCAGCTTGGGTCCATAGCACTGGCTATGCGTTTCCTTGTCCAATCTTGTTTTAAACCCAAACAGCAATACCTCGTTAGTATCTGTACCGTCTACGACCCAAACACAAGGCACCATTTTTTGTTGCATCAGCTTAAATGGCTGGCAACCACAGTCCAGCTGTCCTAGGATCCCAGATCTGCCCTCAGGCCTTGAGGGGTAACTGGTAGCTTAGTTTTTAGAGCCTTTTAACCAGAACAGGATCTGTGTAAATGGGTTTCCCGAGGGGACACATTAGGGCAGATCTTAGCTTTGCCAGCCTTGGGGCTGTCACAGGTCTGGGGCCCGAAGTGGGGACAGCCCCTAGTATATGTGGTGACCCCTGTCCTTTCTTATCTGCTAGGCCTATCGGATGCATGCTTTAGAGACTCCTTCCGTCTTCCTGGGGGCTACATTCTGCCCTTGGTTTGGATCCACTCCCCCTTCTGCCTATTGTCTTCCTCACCCCTCAGGGGCTCTCCTGTCATTTGTTCTATTTAAGCCAAACAGACCTGGATTCCAGCTCCCTCCTGGTCCACTGACTGGCTATAGGACAACTTACTTCATCTTTCCAACTCTCAGTTTTTCTGCCTATGGACTGGAGATAACAACAGCCCCTATTTCAAAGTTTTTGGAAGATGAAATGGGAGAATTCAAATAAAGTGTGCGACACAATGTCTGGGAGCTTGTGCCTGAGCTGAGATCACTGCTCAGTTATAAGTCTAGGGCATATTTGTCTAAGTGGCCCATGGAAAGAGTTAAGAAGGACAAGAACTAAGAATGCCAGGGGTTGGAGGGTGGGGGTGTGTTAGTGCTTACACAGGAGGACAGCAGGATGCCAGAGGAAGCACCAGAGGGAAGTCATGGAGACCCCTGGAGCGCTTTTTTAAAAAATTATAGATGATATTTTTAAGTTGCTGGGGCTCAAATTTAGACTGAGCTACACCCTTGGCCCTAAGGAGTATTATTTAAATGTTGATGAAAACACTTCGAATAGCACTATCTCAAGGAGAAACTTGGCACTATAAGAAGTCACCTGTCACTGGGCGGTGGTGGCACACACCTTTAATCCCAGTACTCGGGAGGCAGAGGCAGGTGGATCTCTGTCAGTTCAAGGCCAGCCTGGGCTACAGAGTGAGTTCCAGGAAAGGCTCCAAAGCTACACGGAGAAACCCTGTCTCAAAAAAAAAAAAAAAAAAAAAAAAAGATTTTAAGAAGTCACCTGTCCACCCAACCTTTTTAGCTCCCCACATAGGTCAAAGGTCTAGGTTATTAACATCCATGGGGATAGAAGCCCCAGGACCATCCATAAGGCCAGAAGCCCTTTGCAGATTCCCTTTAGGGTAGAGGCCCACGTGATGACCTGCTTTCCTGCACAGCACCCCAACCCTTGCTGGGGTCCTGGGTCTCCTGCTTTACTGCAAAATTGAAGACAGCTCCTCCCTGCAGACCTCGAGCCACTCAAGACCCCGCTCTTTCTGTGGCGATCAATATGCTCCTTGCCACCAGCTTGGGGGTTCACCGAATGTGATGTGTGTTGAGAGACTGGCTTCTTTCAGGGGTCATGACCTCAATCTCATGCATAGTCCTTAGAGAGGAATCTGCCCATGTCAAGCTGGCCACTTTGCCACTCCACATAGCAGCTCCCTGGTAGAGGGCATTTCAAGGCTGCTTGAGTGTGACAATCGCTTTAGAGACACAGCGAGCCTTCCTTTTTTGTGCCTAGTGTTCACACCACACTTGTCACCCTCGCACTTCGCTGCTTACGAAAAGCCTAACTAATTTTAGAGAGAATATTTACTGTTCTAATTTATAGGCTTACGGAGCTTAAAGAGTGCAACTTCTTTGTTTGTTTGTTTGAGACAGGTCTCACTCTGTAGCCCAGGCTAGCCTGGAATCTACTACGTAGCCTGTCTCAGCTTCTTAAATGCTGGACTAATGGGAATGTGTCACCACACGCAATGTGCCAAACTCTTTCTAAACCTATCCTGTTTGACCAGAAAACTCTACACCAAAGGCAGCCTGCACAAGAATCATCTTGGATCATTTGCAAGGTCTCAGAGAAAGGGGGGAGGCACATGGGGTGGGTTGGGGGGGGGGGAACAGGACGACTCTGGAGGAGCAAATCAAAGCTTTCCCATTGTGACTGTAACCACTGTGTTAGAATATTTACAACCAGAAGTGGGGGTCCAACCAAAAGGATCAACCTGGTCATGAGACAGGAAGCTCATCTCATTTCAGGAAGGGATCCACCTATTCCCTTCCTGAAATCCAGCATGCCAGTTATAACCTCCTTGGCCTCAAGTAGATTTTCATTTCCTGCTTTCCTAGGGTCCCCAGGATGGGGCAGGCCGGACCACACGGGGTGTGACAAGAACCTGCTGCCAGTGCCGATCCTTCATGCCGGGGTTGCAGGCGATGTTGAGGACGGGTATGTGCTGCTTGAACTTCTCAATCTTCAACTTGACGTTCTCGGCTAAGCGCCTGGGTGCAGGCATATCAAGCAAGGTCTTGGTCAACTTGTACGTCGTCCTCCACATATTCCCAATCTCCTCCGCAATTTCCTCAGCATTCAGCAAATAGAGGGGGCCTGGAACAAAGGGAAGTTCGGACGAGGATGGAGAGTCTCCCGCGTTAATTTCCCGGACTTGAGAGTGGGTGCCGGTTGAGAAAATGAGCTCAGGCTCCGGGACTGGGCCTGGATCTACTGGCCTCTGCTTAGGCCCTAGCCTTGCCCAGGCCTCCACACGGTCATCTGCCATACACCGTAACAACAGACTCCTGGAAGGGTGACTGGAGTCAGTGTGAGACGGTATAAAGCAAACAGCAAACTTCACGCGGGGCATATAGTGTGTGCACACGCAGGGACTGGTCCTTCTGATTAGTGTTGAACGCCATGTCAGCAGTATTAAAAGGATTTCAATGTGTTGTAACCTAACAGTTTGGGAATGGGAGCACTCTAGAGTTCTGGGAGTATAATGTATAATATTATAATTAACGTAAGTTTGAAATTAGTAAACAAGGAAAGAGAAAAAGAAATAGAGTGTACAGGCTCAGTGGCTAAACTGAGGGCCTGGGTTTGGGTCCCCAGCACCATGTTAAAACAAACAAACCAAGCTGGGGAGTATTAGGTGACTGTAGCAGCACCGAGGTGGGAGAGACAGTAGATGGTGGAGGCTCTCTGGCCAGCCAGCCTAGTCAAGATGGGGAACTCCAGGCTCAGTGAGAGGATCCCCCCCCCAACACATACATTTTAAATAAATGACACTTCCATTTTAAAAATACTTCAAAATATTAGTCCCTCTCCCCCATTTTTTTTTGGGGAGTAGGAAGTTTTTAGCATTGGCTTTCACATTCAGCCCAAATCTCCCCATGTTCTCATGGTAACGCATTACTTCCTGTTGGAACGTTCTAGACCAGCATTACTTCCTACATTATGGTATAGCTAACTGACTCATAAACACCCTCCAACTCCCCAGGGCCGCCTAGACCAACGGCAACTCCACTCACTTAATATGCCTCAGCAACTCAGTGTTTTTGTCAAATCACTAAAAATTAAATCTTAAAAGAAAAAGTAGGGGCTGGCAGAATACTTGGAACAGAAGCCACTTCCAGGATGAGGAGTGGGTTCCTGCCTGGCAGGTTGACTGAATTAATGGTGACTTTAGCAGCAGGGTGAATTTTAGACTAAGATACAAAGACACTGTTCCCTCTCAATTACACAAGCAACCCTCTTCTCTTAGGCAGTGACTCAGGCCACAGGGTGCAAAGGCTGGCACAGAGGAGGACTTCTTTCAGAGAGCTTCCCAGGGGGCCGTAGCACAAGGAATTCTGCTTCTCAGTACACACTCAACTTCAATGGCAAATGGGAAAAAATGCTTTTTTTAAAAAAGATGAAAGTAAGATAATATTTTAAACATCTGGTCAGCAAACACAACTTTCAAAGTCTTTAGGTTTGTTAAGAGAGTAAGAAGTGGGCACTCTCGCAAATTGCTAGAAGGAATTAAACATCACTTTTCTGGAAGACCATCATGAAAGTCAGATTTTCCTCCATAAGAATCACTTTTAAAATCTTATTAATTTTTGCAACATGCCTTTTGGATCTTAGACATTTTATACTTAGGAATCCATCTTAAGAAAACAGTAATAGAGGAGAATAGGAGTGATTCTGACCAAAACACACTACATTCATATATGAAATTGTCAAAGAATGAATAAAAAATGTCTTAAAATAGAAAACAATCATAATTACCCCCAGAGAACCTCAGCAAAGATGTTCATCCAGCTGTGCTTACTGTACTGAAGCCCTCAAAATTAATATTAAGGTTTCAGATTTTTATCCTTTTAATACCTTGCACAGAGATGGCATCCAATCAACTATTTCCCAATAAATCACCTTCTCCAAACCCATCTCCTAAAATCCATATTGATATAATAATATATTATAGCCTAATATAATAATATATAAATTACATATTTACTACATATTATGTATCATATATTCTAATATAAATTATAATGTATAAATAACTAAAATAATATATTCTATTGTATATATAATATTTATAATATACTATATTGTAATATAATATAACCCATACTGAATAACTAATATTTCCATATGGATGGCTTCAAGTTGAAGGAGTTTTTCGCCAGCAAATTTGTTGCTTTTCTGTTCAATAAGACAAGGCCTACCAAACTGCCAGAACCAAAAATTCAAAAGCCACCCAGGGTTTTTCCTTCATCCTCCTTGTCTTGTGTGTCTACTGTACTCTGTTGATTCTGCCCACACATTGCCTTCCTAGCTCCAGAGCCTGGAGTGAAGGGTAGTTTCTAGATGTCCACAGCACTCTGGCCCTTCTTAATGCAGCATCTCAGAGGCACTGTCCTCAATCTCTCTCCTCTTCTTGGAATCATCACCATGACAAAGGCTCTGGGTCCTGATGTGATTTAAACCTGGAAATAGGTATCTCGCTCTTTGGTTTCTTGTCTCCCCTTGTTATTACATTGAGAAAATACAAACTGTTGCTGTCTTAATCCAGAGTGCTGGAATCCAAACAGCAAATCTGATTTCCGAGCTGGCTGGGTGGACCGGCATCATCCCCACCTCCATCCCCTCTTGTCCGGGCAGGGTTAGAACTTGGCCTACCATTCATCCACTCCTCTGACTTGATGCTGAACTCGTAGGCTGTTACCCACAGCTGCTCAAAGGGCACTTTGTTGATCATCAGGGTTTGCAGAAGAGGGAAGGAACTCTTCTCCTTCTCCAACAGTTCTTCTTCCTTGTTGATCAACTGTAGGAAAAAGAGGAGGCTGTCTGTTGGATAAGTGGTTCTCTTGAACCCTGGAAACCTCCATGGCAACTTCCTCAGCATTGAGAAAGCCAAGTGGAGGAGGCAGACACTCATTCAATGGGGCAGACTCAGTGGGCAGGTCCTTCTGCTGCCTCTGAGGGCCATGGTACCTGAGATCTAGCTGCTGGAAACTGTGATGTGAGGCTTGTTGCTTCATCTTTGTTTCCGACATACATGTATTTCTACATGAAATTTACTTGTTCATATGACTGTTTACCAGCCTTCTTACATTAACTTGCCTCAAAGGGAAGAACTTCAATGTTTTGTTTTGTTTTGTTTTTAAAAACAACTTGCTAATTGACCTTTGGGGAAAGTAGCTTACTGGCTCCATGTCTTTTCTGTCCCACTGAAGTGGGCGTGCATAGGGATAACAAGCTGCAGAGGTTTATTCCAGGCATTGAGACAGTCACACGAAGCCCTTTGCATATAACTCATACAATGGATTCGCAACACACATAGGCAGTTACATTGCTGTAACTTCTTTGGGTACTTCATGACTTATGAACACCTGATAAAATGTAAACACCAAGTGGAAAAGGTAGCTGAACATATTTGTGGAAGAATGGGCCAAGCAAACAATGGTGTGCCCCGGACAGGTGTCATGTTCATAAGCAAAGAACCCGAACGACCAGACCTTAGAGTCCTAAGTTCCCATCACAAGGTTCCAAACCTCAAATTCTGTCAGTGCAAGATCTAGGTTCTTGGAGAGTTCATTAAGCTTTTCCACGTTGTTCTTCATTTCTTCTGTGGTCATCACCTCACGCTTCCTAAAAGTGTCCAGTTCTTTGCCATAGCCTTCGAGTCGCGACTCAAATTCTGAGCACCTGAAAGCGAAGACAGCCCCGTTACATCTGAATTTCCATTGTCTGCCCTTTCCAGATTATCAGCCCGGGAGGGATGTGTTCCGACACTCCCAAACTTTCCATCTATCTAAAAGCAAACAAAGAAAGAGAAATTAAAAAAAAAACAGGTTAAAGCATCTATGATCCATCTATTGGAGATGGGCTGCTATGAGCCTATCGGTGATTGAACATGCCTAGAAAATTTTCCTGTCCAGGTAAGTACATGCCCAGTTATGTATTTTATACAATGTGTATTCATTCCACCATTAGATATTTGTTATCGAGGCCTGATACATCCCAGAACTAGGCATCAGAAAAGGACCTGTGAAGTATGCTATTAATTTCCATACCCTATTGGAACATGAAATTTAGTTGGGAGGGGATCTAGACAAGAAGCATGGATTGGTGAGTGGGTAGATGGATGGATGGGTAGATGGTTCAATTCCCAGATAACAGATGGATGAATAAATCCATAAAGATACTTCTGATAGTAACAAATGCTGTAAGGAAAACAAAACAGACAAAAGTGAACAGACTGCCTTGTGTTATCCACACTAGCTGGAGTGAGATTAGGGAGATCTTTCTAGATCTGTCTACTTCATCCATGTGATCAACAAATCAGGTCTCCATTTGTTTCTTCCTTTATTCAATTTAGGTAGATGATCTACTGTTTAGTGGACAGGGTCTAGAGCCAGGAGTGCCTGGCCCGAATGTCTACTGATATTTATTAGCTATGTGGTCTTTGGGCACATCACTTAAATTCTCTGTATGTCAATATATACAAAGAGAAAGCATGAACTTCATAGCTAAATAACTAAGTAGAAGTTAATATAAGATTGTCCCGAATTGAGCTTGGTTTATCACAATCACCATACAAGAATTTGCTCTCATTGATGCAAATCTATATATTTTCTTCATTAATTCCACATGTTACCAGCAGTTGCAGATTGTCTGACATATGGACAACAATCAATATTCATTGAATGAACAAGAGAGCTAGTCACCAAGTACAGCGTTAGTGATAGCCCATAAATTTTGCTCTTATCTTCTTAGATTCTTAATTCTACTATAACAATTTTAAATGTTCTTTCTTTTTCCTCTTAATGGTACTTTAATAGAGTTACTTTTCAAGTGATTTGGTTTGGATTTTATCTCTAATTGCACCATGTGGGAGACAGTCTATGATATGAACCCTGCCTCCTGGTTCATACTCTGTATAATTGGCTCCCTCGAGTTTGGCCTAGACATGGTAATTCGCTTCTTATAAACAAAACATGGCAAAAGGATGGGTTGTCCCCTCCAAGAAAGTTCACAGAAAGGCCAATTTCTATCTCTTTTACTCACTCTTTCAGTCCCACTTTGAAGGAAAACAGCTCCCCTGAGGGGAGGTTCATGTGGCCAGAAGGAGAGCCAAGGACCAGCAAAGTGTTCATCCCTACTAATAACCATGGGATCAAGCCCAGAATTGGATCATCAGCTTGTGGGACCCCCAGACCAGCCTATAGCCTGGGCTAGCTTTCTGGCTCCAGCTTCACAGGAGACCTGGTATCACAGACATACAGCTAAGTGGCTCTTGGGAGTTCTAACCCAAAGACACTGTGAGAAATCTCCATTGCTTTAAGATGCTATGTTGTATTATGTCACAATAGAAATCTAATATACACAATTATATAATTTCTGCTCCTTATTTTTATGAGTCCTGAAACATGGTCAGTTTTTAATGAATATCTATGGGCATTTAAGAATAGATATTTTACATTGCAGGGTCAAGTTTTTGATGTGCTATCATGAATGGAAGCCCCTTGAAAGAGCCTCAACTTTCGCTGAACCTTCTCTGCAAAGCTGATTAACTGATTGAAATCTCAGTGATGGTGGAGAGGTTGAGATATTGCAGGTCTAAAGTCTAATTATAGCTTCTCCTGGGCTATCGTTAGTTCTCTGCTCACCTCTGTGTCTGACCTAATATCCTGTGACTAGGCCTTTTGGAATGCATTAGCTTAGCAGATCACTAGCGTTCACCATCCAAAACGCTAAGGCTATTGTCAGCACCTGGGCCAACAGCACAGATTTCTCTACTCTTGCTGTAACCACCTGATGTTTCCACCAACATATCTGAAAAATGCCTTCATTTATAACTTTCTTTTCTCTGCTGCTGCAAAAGCTTCATCAGACTGTTATCACATGGGAACATGAAGTCTGGGGTAGCCCGAGTCTGTGCTCCCTAGCCACGGGCACTCACTTTGCGTTCCAGAATAAACTGGTCTTATCCCCTGAGAGGTAGAAGCTGGGTTTTCATGTTCACATTATCAATATGGAGACAGAGTGGGAGACACACCCCACCAACGAGTCAAGATTACTCTTTATTCCATTATCTCCTCATTCAAGTTACTCTTCTATTTGAATTATGCACTAGCTTATGTAATTTATATATAAGAATTGATGTCTGCTTTAATTTTCTTTTACCTATCTAAGTAACCATCTTTGATCCACTGATTGCCCCAAAGTGTTATTAGCCAACTGGAAAACTAGACAATCTCCAGCCCAGGGAGGTATGGCTTCATCCTCTTCCTCATCATCACCGCTCCTGTGCCACTTTGGTCCTTTCTTGTCATTCTTCCTCTTCACATGGCCTGGGTGGCCATTACCATAAGGAGATCAGAGGGAGAAGTCTATCTTCTGGGTGTCCAGATAGACAACAAAGGATGGGATGTGTCTTAGTTAGGGTTTCTATTGCTGTGAAGAGACACCATGACCACAGCAACTCTTACAAGGAAAACATTTAATTGAGGTGGCTTGCTTAGAGTTCAGTCAATTATCATCATGACAGGGGCATGTAGCATGCAGGCAGACGTGGTGCTGGAGGAATATTTTGTATTCCTACATTTTGAGGGCAACAGGAAGTCAACTGACATTCATACTGAGAGAAGCTTGAGCAAAAGAGACCTCAAAGCCCATCCCTCCAGTGACACACTTCCTCCAACAAGACCACACCTCCTAATAGTGCTATTCCCTTTGGGGGCCATTTTCTTTCAAACCACTACAGGATGTTCACCACCTATTGTGGACCCTGATATGGTGCTGGCGGATAAGCACTCAGGTACAGTGGATAGACTTGGCCAGGCCCATCAGACCTAGGCCTGAAGCTGCCTCTCTGAGAAATCCCCAATCTTCAGGCCAAAATATAATCCAATTTCATCTTTCCTCATCCAGCACCCCAGTGCTAATGAGTTGCTGCAGCAGGACATTGCCTTCAAGAAGATGCCATGGGTCCTATTAATTAGTCCAGTGTCAGCAGCTTCTGGGTGGCCTTGTGGGTCTTGGCCAAGGTAAATTTGACCCTCCAGACCTCACGTTTGTTACAGAGGCCATATTTGCCTATCAGCTTCAGTTTCTGATTGAGATGCAGTTTCTCAAAGGATCTCAATGGGGTCACATAGGTTTTATGACAAAACAACTATGTTGGTCCCCACTAATATATTTTTCTCTAACTCAGTGGTTCTCAGCCTTCCTAGTGCTGTGACCCTTTAATACAGTTCCTCATGTTGTGGTGACCCCCCCCAACCGTAAAATTATTTTCATTTGTACTTCATAACTGTAATTTTGCCACTGTTATGATCATCATGTAAATATCTGATATGTGGGATATCTGATATGCAACCCCTGTGAAAGGGTCGTTCTACCACAAGGGGGTCTCACCCATAGGTTGAGAACCATTGCTCTGATTAACATTTTGTTTTTCTTTGTATTATTTTTATTTTCCATTTTCCTCTGTGTATGGTATATGCATGTCAGCATATATGGGCATGTACACAAGTGTGTGTGTGTGTGTGTGTGTGTGTGTGTGTGTCCATGTATGTGGAAGCCAAAGCTGATGTGAGGAATTATCCTTGATTGCTCTTTCACCTTATTCATCAAGCTAGGTTTCTTTTTTTTTTTAATTTTTTTTTCACTTTTCTTTATTAAGAAATTTTCTACTCACTCTACATACTATCCACAGATCCCCCCTCCTCCCTCCTCCCACCCCCAGCCCTCTTTCCCAAGCCACCCACATCCCCATATTCCCCAAATCGAGGTCTCCCATGGGGAGTCAGCAGAGCCCAGCACACTAAGCCTAGACAGGTCCAAGCCCCTTCCCACTGCACCAAGGCTGTGCAAGGTGTCACACCACAGGTACCAAGTTCCAGAAGCCTGCCCATAGACCAGGGACAAATCCTAATCCCCCTGCCTGGGTGTCCCCCCAACAGTTCGGGCCAAACAACCGTCTTCCGTATCCAGAGGGCCTAGTCCAGGAAATCAGAAAATCGTCCGTGCTCACCCACCTTCCCAGCCAAGCTAGATTTCTTAATCAAACCCAGAGTTTGACAATACAGCTAGCTTGTTCTGGAGACCTCTGAGGCTGAAATTAAAGGTGGCTGCCACCCACATCCACCTGACATTTTATATGGCTTCTTGAGATCCAAACGTCAGCAAGCATTTTAACCACTGAGACAGCTCTCTAGCCTCAGCATTTTTAAAAATGTGTGTGTGTGTGTGTGTGTGTGTGTGTGTGTGTGTGTGTACTGCAGGTGCATGTGGGCATCAGAGGACAATTTTCAGGAGTTGGTTCTCTCTTTCAACCGTGTGTTCTGGGTGCTGAGCTCAAGTCATTGGTTTTGTGTGACAAACACTCTTACCCACTGACCCATCCTGCCAGGCCACTTTTCTTTGTATGGCATGTGATAGTCTTGGTTACAGACAGCTTAAGTTTCCCTGATATCGATAGGAACAGAAACTATATTAGTAGCAAGATTAAATCAATTTTTAAGAATTTATGGGAAACACAAGAGGGTGGAAGAACATAGTAAAAAACATTTCAGAGGTGCAATCAGAAAGCTCTAGAGTTGTGCCAAACAACACAGTTTCTTTAAAAAAAATAAATGGGAAGGGAAAAAAAATAGGAGTTGAAGGGGGCCAGGAAACTTACAGAATAAAAGAAATTGGAGGGAAATAATAGAATGCAATGTTGGAGCTATTCATTATTCAGGTTCTGATTCAAGTAAGTAGAACATAAAAAGAAAACATTAGACCCTTTCTGGTTCCAGGTTAAAAGTTTTCAAAAACTTCCTACCATGGTTATAAAATAAAATGTACACTTATCACTGTGACCTTAAGCGTCCAATCCTTTAACTTTATGACTTCAGCTGAACAGCCATCTTCCTAGTAGAGATCTTCCCACTAGGGAGCCTTTTCCCATGCTGTCTAGGTTGGACCCAGCTGCTCTCTCCTTCTCCATATCCTCACTCAGCCAGCTACTTCTCAAGTCTCTTCAGACAAGAGCCGTCCTCTGACGTGCATCAGGCACAACCACTGTGCTGGTTCCAGCTCGTTCTCTTCAGTAGAGCTTCTACACGTCCCCACTCTGCCTTCCACCCCCACCCCCCACCCCCGCCTGCCATTCACAACAGAACAGGACTCTGAGGAATGGCGATGGGACCACGAAAGGGAAGAAAGGCAGGGGCCTTTGCCACTCTGGTCTTTGCCTGGTTGTCTGAGCTACTGGGAGAGGCGTCCTGCCTTTGTTTCTTCCTCTTTGGTTCCTCTTCACAGACTTTGCTTCGTTTTGCTTTGTAATAAGCGGTTATTTGAGACCCTGGGAGGCATTTAAAGGACCCTAATGGTGCCGGGCGGTGGTGGCGCACGCCTTTAATCCCAGCACTCGGGAGGCAGAGCCAGGCGGATCTCTGTGAGTTCGAGGCCAGCCTGGAATACCAAGTGAGTCCCAGGAAAGGCGCAAAGCTACACAGAGAAACCCTGTCTCGAAAAACAAAACAAAACAAAACAAAACAAAACAAAACAAAAAAAAAAAAAAAAAAAAGGACCCTAATGGTGAACAAATTTCATTCATCCAGTGGAACCATGGAAGATCAAGCATTGCCATTCAGAGGGATGCTGATGCTGGTGCCTCGGGCCAAACACGGCAAGGGAGGAAGAAACTGAATTCAATCGTGCTCCAGCCTCCTGCAGGACTCACCATTGCTGGAGCCCAGCCTGGATCCAACAGACCATGGAGTTAGGGGCTGTAGGTTGGAAGTCAGCCTCTTAGACACTGTGAGAGGAGAATGGACAGCAGTAGGAGGTGGGAAAACTAATGGAGAATGCTTGACACTGAACCTCAGAATTGAGGTGAATTGGGAAAATGAGGTCTACTACCTTGGAGAGGAAACAAGATTGTTTCCAAAGAAGATAGATGAACACATGGCCATTGCTCAGCCTTCCTCACTCCTGTGGAAATGGGCAGTCAACATTTACCAAAGGGAGGCCGGACCAGGGCTGCCTCACTGAGCTTCTGTTGCTAGAGCTCAGGCACTAGTTGATGGGTCCAACTGAGAGTCCCTGCCCCGGGAGAAGAAACCCTGCACTCTTGCCACACTGGGAGCGGCAGCTTTTCTTTCTCCACAGCCAGTCCCTGCATATGCACTGCCTCCATTCATACTCATACTTACAGTAATAATCTATCTTTTTAAGGACAGGGTCTCTATGTATCTCTGGCTGTCCTGGAACTCACTATAGAGAGCAGGCTGGCCTCTAACTCACAGAGATTCTGCCTGCTTCTGTCTGCTGAGTGGTGAGATTAAAGGCCTATGCCACCATGCCCAGCTATGACAGTAATATTCTAACAGCACACCCACCATGCTTTGGAGATTAGGAAGCATTTCTCAGCCCAGAGAGGTTACTGTTAAGGGAGGGGGAAGCATGCTGTGTTGGAATGTTCACCCCATGCACGGATATGATGTGGGCACAATCATAATGTCTCGTTTCATCCCTTCAGCACGGTAAGGTAGACTCTACTGTAGCCTGCTTTCCAGGTGACAAATGTGATGCTCAAAGAAATGACAAAACATGCTTGAATTTTTCATTTGACTATCAAAAACTGGATTTGCTTTCTGGTTAGCCTTAATTGTCCAGGCCTGAGAGTCTGCATAAGTATGTATGTGGGGGGTATACTGGAATTCCTTGTATTTGTGGCTCACTTTTTCTGAAACTCTAAACTGCATTGAATGTGACTTAAAAAGAAATCAGTCAATCCAGCAGGCTAGGTTTTAGGATCTGGAAGACAGTATCTAGTTAGGTAGGGACAAGGTTTTAGGTAGAAAAATATGCCTATTTTAGTTTTCTGTATTTCTCTGTCACTGGCTAAAGTATTAACTTTGTAGACAAACACACATTCGTGTCTAGAACAGAGCACAGCACATAGTAAAGTCCATCATGAGTACCTGTGACACCTAATGAAGGAATACACGTTTCACAGCACATTAGCACTGAGAAGGAGCAGCTGCAGAATAGGCAGTGGCCCAGCCCCTACCACGCCTCTATTCTCCCTGTCCTGATGTCCTTCAGCATCTGCTCTCCAGTGGAAGGCAGACACTTCTGCTGTCATTACTGTGGAGGCTGTTATTACAAGCCACTCTTTTCACCGTTTTCTCTCTGTGCCATCACATTCTCACTGTTCACACGAGGGAGGAGGGGTTGACTGCAGTGACGCCGCACAGAGGGAGCAGTCCTTGATGGGAACAAAGGAAGTCCCTTCTCCACCAATGACTTCAACCATTGCCCCCACACTGCTGTGACAGTATCTAGACAAAACCAAGATCTGCAGAGTGGGTGGTTGTTCAGAAAGCCTGGCCTCATTCCCCAAGTAACCCCAGATGCTCCCTGTACCTTTTGATTAAGTCCATCTCTGCCTGATCCCTCTTGCTAATGAGCAGATTTCGGCTGTTTTCAAAGACATCTTCTATCTGGTCAGGCCAGAGGAACAGGGTGCTGTTAAGTTTGATATCCTCATCTGCAAAACATACAGAGTCTGCTGCCAGGCACAGTTCAGGATGTGGGGAATCAGTTTAGCAGGTAAAGGGTCATCAGAAGTCTCACCTCTGTGGGGCGGTAGTAATAAATGGAATCCTATAGATGAATGAAAGCCAGTGCTCACTGGACATTTACTAGAGCCAATGCTAGTAGGTAGATGGCAGGGGGTGGCAGTTAATGAATGGATTAATGTAGATTAATGAAAGCCAGAGTTCACTGGGCAGCTACTAGAGACCATGTTAATACACAGACAGCATTATCATCCTTATTCTCACAAATGGGGAACACAGTGGAGCTACGTGGTCAAGGTTGCATTGTTGGAGGTCAGACTTCAGTTCCAAGCCCAACCAATCCCAGAGCCTATGTTCTCATGGCTTCTAAGGAGAGTCAGAAATGCAGGATGGAGTTCCTCTTCCATACCTCTCACCACTTCATCTCATCTGCAATAATAGCGGTAACACATACACCCTGTCTGTTATAACTCTGGTCAGTGAAGAGGTAGAGACCAACTGAGAGTCTAGCATGTCTCCATGTAGTCAAGGGCATGGCTTCTGAATGTATAGGTGGCTGCTTAGCCAATCACTTTGCATTCCCAGTCTCTATCAATGCTCCCCAACATAACATAGTTTGGCCCATGTAGTTCGTAAGTGTTTTCAGCTGGGAAATGATTTGTGAAGAACAGAGGAATTTTCTCCTTATAATCTAATTCTTACTTCAAAAGTCCAACTTGATCCAAGAAGACTTTAAGGGGTCTAAACGACCTGGAACATTTTTTCCTTCTAAAGTATCAGAAACAAGTTCTAGCCCCTCAAGGTGGGACTTATTAAGATTATAGACAAGTGAAACCTACCCACTTATTAAAAGATTCTGCATTTAGAACTAACTGTCCATGAACACCAGGAATTAGATGCCAGTATAGTATGCTAAGAACCAGAGGCCAGGCCTCTGGATATGCAATCTAACAAGATTCCTTTTGTGTGATTCAAATTCTTGTGTCTAAGAGTGTAAATTAGTGCCTCTCGTACTTGGGGCATTTGGAAAGAAGCTTTCCCAATAGTGCATAGTGGGGTGCTATGAACTTACTTTCTCCCAAGTTTTTATTCCTAGAATATAAACAAACAGCACATTTTAATATTTACATAGGAACACAAGCATGCACGTGCACACATATGGTGCAGACTTACAGGGCAAGTCCGCGTAATCCATCAGGAACTCAAGCCTCTCACTTGCATCTCTAAGTTGCCTCCTGAGTTTGAACACAGTGACATCACTGGATTTCTTTAAGTATTCAATGAGGGCCACTAGCTCCGAGGTGTTGGCAGGAATCTCACTGACTTTTTCAGCGATGGTGTTGTACTGATTACAAATACTGTGGAGAAAGAAATAGTCACAACAACCACCACCACCATCACCACCATCATCATCATCACCACCACCACCACCATCACCACTACCACCACCATCACCACCATCATCATCGCCACCACCACCACCACCATGGCAACCACTACCACCACCATCACCATTGCCACCATCATCATCATCACCACCACCATCACCACCACCACATGCACATCTGGATTTGCATCAACATGGAGGCCTTAGGTTGATGTGAGGAATCATCCTCTACAGCTTTTCTGCCTTCCCAGACTAAAAATACAGGTGGGATACCACACCCAGTTGGCATTTATGTGGGTTCTAGGGATCCAAACTCTAGTCCTCATACTTGTGTGGCAAGAACTTAGCCACTAAGCCATCTCTACAGCCCAAATTTTCCCCCAGAATTTTTATACCTGGTATTGGTTTCCCGGTTTACGTCCACCTGATACTGAATCAGACGGTCTTTAAGATTTTGGGCTCTCTCACAGAGGTCATGATTTAGGAAGATGGCATCAAGACAGAACATGGCCAGAGGCACGGTGATGTGCATGGATGCAATTTCCTTTCTCCTCTTTTTTATGTGATTGATACTCTGTAGAATGAAGTACATTCATAGTTCAATTGGTATTTGAGCTCTACCCATTGCCCCTAGCCTTCCCCTTGGTCATCACTAGTCCAACACTGAGCTTGGTGCTCATAGCAATCCAACGATTGCTCAGTGGATTGACTATAGCTCATGTTACCAGGGCATGAAACTCTGAGTGGCATCTCCTACCGTCACAAAGTCCTCAATCTCATGGTTTTCCTTCAGGAATTCGGTGATGGCTTCCTCTGCCATGTTATCCAGCAAGTCATCATACTTTTTGTATACATTTAAGTATCTTTCATGTTGAAGAACATAAAACAAAGCACACAAACATAAGTCAATGAGTTGGATGGGCAAGAGCGCAGCTAAAACAGAAAATAGCATTTAAAACATGAACTCAAACCAAGAAAGAGAACTATAATAGAAATACAACTGGAAATTCAGGATTTGGGCTTCTAATTTCAATTTTGTGACTTCCTTGTGGCACAGACTCAGAGAAGATACTTAGTTAGTTGTTCGAGACAGAGTTTCTCTGTGCAGCCCTGGCTGTCCAGACCAGGCTGGCCTCAAATTCACAGAGATCCACCTGCCTCTGCCTCCCAAGTGTTGAATTAAAGGTATGTGCCACCACTGCCTGGTGTTTTTTTTTTTTTAAACCACTGTTGTGTTTTTATTTTAAGTGGCTATAATAAACCTAATTTTATAAGGTTATCATAAACCTTAGCTATAGTAAAATATGTAGAACAATTATTACTATACTGACTTACAGTAAATGTGAAATGAGCATCAGTACCCAGCCTTCCTTCTAACCCCCAAATTCTATGCTTAGTTTTAAGATGGAAATTTGGAAGTAAGTAACCTATGGCATATGAAATGAGGTCCATCTGTTTTCAGATCATGCAGGAATGGTGGGATAATTTTCTCCCAACTGGAAGATGGATGCATCTAAGATGGTTTGACTTATTTTTAAAGTTTGAATTAACATTAAGGTAAGTGTGCAGAGTGCCTTGGTGGAGCCCCAAGGTACACAGGCAACCCCACAAGCATTCTGAGAAAGCAGAGAAGCCAGGACACTGTCAGTCTGGAAAGAAGTGTATGTATAAGACCCATGAGCAGGGACACTCCCAAATAAGATGCACTGAGGTGGGCTTCCAAACACTAGGCTGATTTCCCCATGGATGGATTGATGTTCTCAATGGACGGTGTTTTGCCCTGCAGGAGGGTTTGGCCACATCTGGAAAGACTGTTCAGCTGTCGCAGTGGGACAGTTCCTCCTGGCGTATCGTGGGTACAGCTAGGGAGTCTGCCACATATCCCACCATACACAGGACAGTCCTTATCCCCACAACGTTGAATTCTTCCCACTGAAAATGTGAAGTAAACACATTTGCATCAAAGTCATTTGGTGGCAAACTGTGAGTGATCCCTAGTTTAGGGTGATCTCACAATGTGAGTTCAAAATGGAAGATGCTTTTAGAGGGAAACATTTCATGTTGAAAACTGTCCTATACCGGCATGAGACTATTGAGTGAGACAATTTGCAGGTTTCTCTCTGTGTGGTGGTACCCACTTGCAATCCTGCTACAAGAGAGGCTGAGGCAGAAAGATCTTGATTTGGGGGCCAAGTTGAGACATAGTGAAAATCTGACTCAAAATTAAACAAAACAATGCCTGAAATACATTACAAGTTCACAGAAGAAATATGACTTTGTTGCCCTAGATATTGCAGAATATTATTTTTCTAAATTCCAGGAATGTCTAAATATATATATATATATACATATATATATATCTGGTCCTGTGGCTTCCAGAGAACAGAGCAAGCTCTGCACCTGAATTTGAATCCTGGCTTTCATATTTATTGCAGCCTAGCACCAGGAAGGTTCCACTCTCCTGTCCGTAAGATGGGGATGAAGTCCTGTGCAGGTAAGCACTGGCCATTGCTGTATGTGTGTTTCGGGTGTGTGGGGACAGGGATAGCTAAGGACCAACATTAAAAGCCCAACTAGGCTATAAAGCTAGAACTAAACCCACTTACTTGTGAGGTCCAACTTGATTTTTCTTAAATACCTCAAAAGTCTCATTCACAAAATCCGAAACAAGGTTTTCTTCAGGATCAACAGTTCCAAGGATCATGCTATAGCCTTTCAACTCTGGAAATAGTATAGATTCCACCTAAAGAGCAGAAGTCACTCTTGAGTGTTTTAAGACACACGCAGAAGTAAGAAGGCAGAAGGCATCAAACACAGGTTCTTGCAATGGACTCATTTCCAGGGATACCACTTGTGTTTTTACTTTATTTTATCTTGGCTAGTAGAAGAACCACCCCGCTGTTATCCCCTCTACCTCATCTCTCTCCTCCCTCTCCCTCTCCCTCTCCCTCCCTCCCTCTCTCTCCTCTCTCTCTCTCTCCTCTCTCTCCTCTCTCCTCTCTCCTCTCTTCTCTCTCTCCTCTCTCTCTCTCTCTCTCTCTCTCTCTCTCTCTCTCTCTCTCTCTCTCTCTCTCTCTCTCATATATATGCATTTGGGTGGGTGTGTACTGGGTATGGGACACGCTCACAGAGGCCAGAGGTCAATACTGAATGTTTTTCTTGATCACTCTCAACTTTATCTTTTGAGACAGGGTTGTTTTTGTTTTGTAGCCCTGGCTGGCCTGGAACTCACAGAGATCCACTGCTTTTGTGCTGGGAATTCAGGCATGTGCCACTACACAGCCTGACAGGGTTCTTTTTGAGTCCAGGGTCTCTGAATCTGGAGCTCAGTCATCAGGTAAGGTAGCCAACCAATGAGTTTTAGGGAACCACTTGTCTTTGCACACTCCCTCCCCTAGCTCTGTAGGGCAAACACTTTATAAAGGAGCCACTTCCCCAGCCCACTCTCCAACTCTTTAATAGTGTGTGTGTGTGTGTGTGTGTGTGTGTGTGTGTGTGTGTGTGTGTCCAAGAGTATTTTCATGTGCTTGGCTCCTGCAGGCTGCAGAGTCCCTCCTGGGGACTCACTACCATATCTCAGGGCCTTCTTCTCTACTTTGAAAATGTTTATCGACCCGCTCAGCAAAGATCTTCAGACTGCTCTCCTAGGTTCCATGCCTTACAGACTACACAGCTGCCTTTGATGGGAGAGCAGCAGTTTAGGAAGGGCGCAAACAAGTGCAAAGCATCTCAGTCCTCTTTGGGTGACCTGACGCCTTTAGACTGGTGGAGGACAACTTCTTTGCTGTAACTGTGCTTGGAGACAAAGTTTAGAAGCAAGAGACAAGACCACCATTGGTCCAGGGCCTGGGTAAAAGGGCCTAAGGGAAGCACAGCTGGTATCCCCAGGCCTTTCAATAGATCCCATGTGAGCAGGACTTTCGAGCCTGTGTTGGGAAGAAGTCTCTAGTCAAAAGGGAAAAGAAATTCTTGCAGGGTAGAATGTGGAGGTTCTCCTATGCTGTGTGGACACTGTGAGGTGGAAACAAGGATGATCCTGTCCTATCCAGGGAACTGCTATTTTCTACCCATCCTCCTGGCTTTCTGACTCTGCACTCCTCAGTTTCCCCACCATGTTCAAGGCTTTCTCCTGTGTCCTTCTCTGTCATTGGCGTTCCCTGCAATGCTGAGTGAGTGGATTCTTCCATCAGGGGAAAGGCTGGCCCCACAGTCCCTTTCCATAGTCACATATACGCTCCTCATTATGAAAGGAATTCAAGAGAGATTCAGGGGGACTTGGAGGGGGAACTGAAGGTGGGTAAGTCATATTTCGTTGTATACATACACAGAATTCTCAAGGAATAAAAAAAAGTAAAAGTAACGTGGTGACATGGTTAAAACACCCATTGAAATTCTGTGTATTACATCTCCTCTCTCATTTTATTCAACTTTGATTTCTGCATCTCCTTCACCGCCTTCATTTCAGTCTGGATTACATCAGCCTTGTCCTCCTGGATTGTACTGATAAGACCAAAGACCCATAGTATTTATTTTGGTCTCCTTCAGTAACTCTTTCTTGTGGACAGGCTTCTTTTTTTCTTTTTTTTCTTTTTTTTTTTTTAGCTCGAATGCTATTTATTTTTTCAGTTCTTGCTGGGGCCTGGGGAGACGGCTCAGTGGGTAAAATGCTGTCCACACAAGCAGGAGGGCCTGAGTTTGACTCCCCAGCACCATGGATAAGCTGGGCACAGTGACGCACCTGTAATTTCAGTCCTGGGGAGACAGACAGGTAGACCTCATTGGCCAACCAGCCTAGCTGCACTGAAGCACTCCAGATACAGTGAGAGACTCCGTCCCCAAAAAATAATGTGGAGAGAGATTAGGGAGACAGCTGACATTTACCTCTGTCTCCACACACATGCACACACATGCATGTGTACTTATACAGATATGTGTACATCTCCACACGAACAAATGCATGCAACACACACACACACACACACACACACACACACACACACACACACACCCCACATTTGCAGCTGAATTTCACCTTGATGTGTTTTCAACTTATTGCTCTCATGATGAGGTAAGATGTTGGAGACTATTCATCTGCTTCTGGTCATACACATATGCTTTAGACCTTTAACCTGAGGGACTATAATTAAATTTTCACAGCTCAGTTCAGAGAGGCAAGCCTGAGGTTCTGGAAGGAAGGTAGTGCTGCAGCCATGCCTCAATGAGAACTCAGCACCTGTGGTCTCTTCCCATAGTCTGGTATCACTATTGGTATGTAAACAGGGCTAGCTTTCCAACCTGGTACAAAATGTGACCCATGAGTGTGCCATTTTGGCATTATAATAAGGCACTCACTCCAGTGCCAGTTCCTGCTGGGCTCTCTGCACTGCTGGCAGTCCTGGAGCTCCAGCTGCTTGTTAACACTGCCAATCAACAGCAGAGACAGACTCAAGGCGTATGTACTTCATGTGTCCCCAGCCCCACACTTATCTCTTCACACTATAGTCTTCTCTCATTTCCTTCCTAGGGATCTTGCTTGTAAGAGAGGTGCCCACTTCCTTCCCCTTCTACACACTCATTTTCATGTTAAACCAAGCTTGGCTGACTTCAAAACTCCAAGCATAGGGATTAGTGGTAAAACTGGAGCCTTTGGGTCACAAGCTTTCTACAAACCTAAGCTCTGTGTGAGTGTGTGTGTGTGTGTGTGTGTGTGTGTGTGTATACATGCCTGTGTACTCATGCATGTACATTTTGTGTGTGTGTCCCATTTCCCATTTCATCCAACTCCATTTCATTTCTCTGTGTGTGATGCATGCCTGTGTGTGTGTGTGTGTGTGTGTGTGTGTGTGTGTGTCTGTGTGTGTCTGTGTGTGTCTGTGTGTGTGTAGACCGGTGGTTGAAATCATGTGCCCTCTTCTCTTGCTCTCCATCTCACTTTTTGAGACAGGATCTCACTGGATCTAGAGCACCCTGGTTGTGCTAGACTGACTGGCCAGCAAGCCTAAGGCCTGTCTCCACCTCAGTGCCAGGATTGTGCCTACACACACCATCATGGCATCACACCCAGTTTTTACATGGCTGCTAGTGATTGCATTTAGGTTCTTATACTTGTTTGACAAACACCTTACCGACCAAGCTACCTCCTCAACCTCTCAACCTCAAACCTCAGCTTCAACTCTGTGTGTGTGTGTGTGTGTGTGTGTGTGTGTGTGTGTGTGTGTGAGAGAGAGAGAGAGAGAGAGAGAGAGAGAGAGAGAGAGAGAGAGAGTATCTCATAGGTTCATTCCCTTTGTGGAACTAGACATTGGCCCTCTTGTCACATCACCCACCCAAAAGATGTTAGGTCATGTGCCTATCCTGTCTGGTAGACAAAGTTTACTTTTATGTTTCTAATTTAATAAGTAATTCTCCCTGGAAAGGAAACTGTGAAGAGCTTGAGCTGAGACAGGAAGGTTTTTTGGGTTTATTTGTGTGTGTGTGTGTGTGTGTGTGTGTGTGTGTGTGTTGTTTTTCTCTCCCTAGAACCCTATAGTGGTGAATAAACCCATTGAACCTCAAAACAAAATGAGATACATTTTTGCAAAAATCTTTGGCTGATTCATGCCAGTTCATCTGCAATGAATTATTAACCCACATTGGATGCCTTGGAAATCATCTGTCTCTTCTGAGGAAGCATACAAAGGCAGGGAATTAGGGGGGGACAGAGGAAAGACCTAGATAATCTTCCTGAGGACAAGGGGGTGCGTTAAGGGTGCATCCCAAGGTGAAACTGCCTAACTGGATACCACATGGACTGCAATTGTGCAACCAGCCACTTGATTGTTTATTCAGTATGGAACAGAAATATAAATGGATGATTAGGCAACTCCCGTACCTTGGGGATCCCATCAGAATTCCTAATGATTTCCAAGAAGGAGTTCTTTACTAATTCCCAGCAGTCATCAAAAGTTGGGTTGAAGACAATAGCGGGTTCAAGCACTTCAAGTTTAATCATGATTAGCTGGGGTATGAAGAAATCCATCTCCTGGTAAGGTTCCTTAAAATCATTCCCATCCTATGGGAGACAGAAGAAATATCAGACCTCACACAACTCAGCTTCAGGACACCACAGGAGTACTGTTGTCCATTTATAGTGCTACCTGAGCACCGAGAAAGGATATCAGCATTCTTAAAACTGAGTCTATCCTATTGGGAGCTTATGTTTTCTCTAGTTCCCAAGGCCTTCCCACAGAACAGAACAGCTTTTTTTTTTTTTTTTTTTTTTTTTTTTTTTTTTTTTTTTGAGACAAGGTTTCTCTGTGTAGCTTTGCGCCTTTCCTGGAACTCACTTTGTAGACCAGGCTGGCCTCGAACTCACAGAGATCCGCCTGCCTCTGTCTCCCGAGTGCTGGGATTAAAGGAATGTGCCACCGCCTGGCAGAACAGCTTATTTTAATCAATGCCACCTGTATTCCAACTTCCAAATCCTTCCTGACCTTCAAAACTAGCTCAAAAGATGCCTTCCTTAGGAAGTCTCCTTGTTTCTTTCACTTTTGAATTTCCGTATTTCTACTTCTGTCATGTTATTTTATCTTTCCTCCCCTTACTTCGTCTGTTCTAAACTGGAGGGCAGGATCTATGTCTTATTCATCTCTTTGCTTCAAAATATCTAGGACAGTCATTAATACCTAGTAGGTGCTTAATAAAACATATTGACCAAATCCAAAAGAATGAATATCTGCATACTTCAAATGACAATGTCCTTGAGCACATGGTGCGTTTCAGCCAAAATGTCAACTTCCTTACAACAGAAATATTGATGAGGAGATATCTTTAAGCCTCTGTGAAACCGAGCACCACAAGATCCCTTTCATAACTACAGTGCTCAGTGTGGTCCTTGGAGGGCAGCTGCAAAAACTTGTCTAAGTGGTTGGCTTGATAGCTTTTTAGACTGTCTAAGGGAAGACTGGAAGTGTATCAGACACAAATATCTGCTTCCTTCAAACAAATATATTACTCCTTTCTTTGTGTGGAATTTTACAGTGAGATTTCATCCCACACATGGAATCAAGTAAAGGGTCCCTTTGTGCCTCACAAAGTAGAACCATAGATGACTGCCATAGAGTAGTCCTCTCAGGGTATCATTGGAGTCCAAATTCAGCAGCACTGGCTTTTATATTTTTGGAGTAACTAACAGAAGTCTGCCTGCCTATACCTCTACTTCCTGAGTCATGGAATAAAAGGTATGAGTCACCACTTTTACTTTATTTGGGAAAATTATAAGAATTGGACATTTTTATAATCAGGAAATTAAAAATATTCACTATACTTTTATTTTTTTTATTTATGTGCATTGGTTTTTGCCTGCATGAGGATGTTGGGTACCTTGGAACTGGAGTTACAGACAGCTGTGAGCTGCCATGTAGGTGCTGGGAATTGAACCCCAGTCCTCTGGAAGAACAGTCAGTGCTCTTAACTGCTGAGCCATCTCTCCAGTTCCATCACTATACTTTTAAAGGTGAAATATGTCCACAGCCTGAAATTTCAGACACTCTCCCTTGATCTTTGGGCTGTCTAAATCTAGGGGAGCATTTATTGCTTTGAGAATCAGGGCTTCATGCTTTATGCTTTCCCTTCCACTTTACTGAAGCAGTTCCAGGAGGCTGTTAACTAGACCCAACTAAGCTTTTCATTTTTGGAGGTTCCCTCTCAAAGACCAAACAACAAATCGCTACTAGCAACAAATGCATATAACAGCTCCCAAGTCTTAAGCCAAAGGTTGAAAGCAAATAGTCTCACCTCCATCTTTGTACTAGGGAAGTTGAAAACTTCCTAGTGGCCTTTCCTCACCCTGAAAGAGGTACATGTTCTATCTTATGTAACCATTCTTTAATTTTCTTAAGAAAATTCCCTGAAAATTTGCTTCCAAAGATTTTTTTTTCATAAATTTAGTAGTGGGTAATGATATGACAAAAGTTTGCCATGCATTTAAAAAAGGTAAAGTCATAGTCACCAGTGTGTATTCAATTCAGAATTTCACCTTCTGGCCTGGCTCCCTGCTGAGGACATAGGTGAGCTCTAACCAGGTTGTCTTCCCTCCAGAGAGCTGGCTATGGACTCTCCTCCATACCTTGTGTATCATGAAGAAAGAGACAAGGTCCTCCAGGGACTTAATGACCAACTCCCTCAGCTGAAGTGACATGAAGGAGGCAACTGAAGCAAAGTACTCCTCTATGCTTCTAGAGGAGTCGTAGTCACTCTTGGGAGCGAAGTGGACCCAGTGTTCCTTCTGTGAGACAAACAGCTGGGCACAGGTGGGGATCCACCTGCAGAGACAGGAGAACACCGAGGAAGTAACTTCCTGAGCTGGAATGTGGGCTGCATAGTCCCACAGGCTGGAGGCTCAGTTCACAGAGCAAGGAAGAAGCCTGCTAGCACATTCTCCCTCTCTGCTTCCTGGCCACCATGTTGTGAGCCACTAGGCTCAAACAGACCCACCCCATCATAATGGACAGAAACCTCTGACAGCATAAGCTGAAATCTTTTCTTCCTAAGTTGAATTTGTTACAGCAAAAGATAGTCTGATTCGTAAACTTGCCACTCAGTAATTTCTTTGTTCTGAATATAGTCCTATATGTACTCACTAAGGGCAAGAAAGTTGCCTAATGTCTGGCAATCCCCAAACTTTGGACCTTGAGGCTATTCATTTTGGGTCATTTCAATACAAGTCATTTGAGTACATTGTCTCATAGCACCCATAGACGGAAAGAATCACAAGGGAAAAACACATGAGAACAATGTCATAACAAAACACGGTTCTGAAAAGGCAGAGGGAGTGTGGGAGGGAAGGGTAGAGAGAGCAACTGACTATGAGGTTGCTAGAGGATAGGCACGTGACCGGGACAGAAGGTATCATAGGAAGTCAACACACTTCCTGTCCCTCCCAGGTAGAAATGTGCTCTCAGATGTGGGAGTGCTCAACCTTTGCCATGTTCTGCGGGAGATACTGACTTGGTGAGGAGAACCTGCCGTGCCTCCTGGCAGTGCTTCTGTATCACTTCCTGGTACTCATTAGGCAGCAGGGGCAGTTTTCCAGCCAGTAAGTCTGCTGTCCGAACAAACCTGAGGTCTTTAAATCTGCCAGAAGGGAGGGAGAAATGCCAGAGTGAAAGACCAATCCATCCTGTGGGGCAAGGTCAAAGGACACGGGTTCTCATGGTTTGTTCTCATAATTCTAACTCTTTTTTTTTTTTTCTTTTTCAGAGCTGAGGACTGAACCCAGGGCCTTGTGCTTGCTAGGCAAGCACTCTGCCACTGAGGTAAATCCCCAACCCCCATAATTCTAACTCTTAAGTTAGAAGAGTAGCACCTTCTAGAAATAGTGATGCTGGGTGATTTCAGGGAATGGATAGTGGGGGTGGGCAGAGAAGAGCAGAAAGTAATGAACAGCACCTGCACCCTCCATTCCTTTGCCCTCCAGATAAAACATTGATGTTGGTTAACTAAGAGCACAACTGTCCACTGTTGCTGCATGGAACAATGACAGAGGGCACCATTCACATTCTGCTCTATGTGATGGTGTGCCCTGGAGTTGAGCAACATGTGAGAAGCAGAACATGCATGTTCATGGACCACTTCTGATTCCTCCCTGCTCCAATCCAGCAGTCAGTTAAGCCCAAGGTGTCATGACGGCTTTGATGAAGCTCTTTGAAATTCTCTCTTCTCTATTTCCTCTCTCCTCTCTCTCTGTCTCTCTTTGTCTCTCTCTCCTCTCTCTGTCTCTGTCTCTCTCTCTTTGTGTGTGTGTGTGTGTGTGTGTATGTGTGTGTGTGTGTGTGTGTGTGTGTCTGTGTGTGTGTGTGTGTGTAAGTCAGAGGTCAACCTTGGGTATCTTTCCTTGGATGACATCTTGATTTTTAAGACAAGGTCTTTCATTGACCTAGACCTCACTCAGTAGGCTAGGCTAACTGGCCAGCAAGCACCAGGGAACTTCCTCTCCCCCACTCCATGACCGCCCCCCCTACCCCGCGCCCATTCCTAGAACTGTACCTTCATGCTATCTTTTTACATGAGCGCTGGAGGATGAACTCTGGTCCTTATGCTGTATGTGGACTTTGCTGGCTAAGCCATCTTCCCTAGCCTTGCTGCCTGGAATTCTTATGATGAGTTAGGTGGAACTGACTTTGCTCTTGAACCAAACCACTCTCCCTGTGGGCAGGTTTACCAGGCACCCCTTATATTTCTGTGCTTATACCATGTAGACACTCTGAATATTTGCTGAATGAATGGATGACTCACCATCCTCCCTACATTGCTCCTCTCCCCCCATCCCAGTCCACTTCTCTAGATCCAGGGAAGCTCTCCCACAAGGCCCACTATTTATCTTCCCAGCATCCCCTCTTCCATAGGTTAGTCCCTTAAGTCATCGCCGTTACTTCTCAAACTGTATCTTTGCCCAGTTTCCTAAGCTCACCCCAGTGCTTGCCTCTAGATGCCATCATCTGTTGTAATGATCCACCAGACTTTCTTCCTTCTAAAATGCCACCGCCTATGGTCCTTTTGGGCAGGGGTAGTGATTTTAGTTGTACTTTGTGTAACTGAGCACAAAGTACTTCTAGGGAAGGGTGGACCTGAGAGTCTTTCTCATCACACAGACATCCAACACGTCTCCACCCTACTCATCTTTACTTGAATCCTAACCAACTTCTTGCATGGATAGAACCAGGTTCTCCACTTTTCCCTCAGACCAATCTCTTTGTAGCCTCCAAATCCACAAACTTTACCAGTCACAAAGACACCTTAGGTTATTTCTGTCCTCTTAGAATGAGTTTGCATCACACAGGACAACCATGATGTAGTTTCCTTGACAAATCTTTCTTCATGATGACTTTGTGTCCTTGACTTTTCTAATGAGCTGCAGTGAGTCATTAGTCTGACCTTTCAGTGAACTTTCCCTTCTGATTCATACTTTTCTTGAGGAGCCTATTAAAAAAAATCACATGCTCTCCTCTCCCCTCAAATAACTAATAAAACGGATAAACAAAATATGGTAGAGACAAACTATGGAATATTATTCAGTCATAAGAAGAAATGTTGGTTACTGATATTTGCTTCTCTGTGAACAGATGTTGAGAATATTGTATTTATGTGTGGACACAAAGGACCATATAATGGATGATTCAGTATATGTTACACATGCATAATCTGCAGATCTACTGAGGCAAAGAAGATTATGGTTGCCAGGTGCTGAAGGGGTAGATTGAGTGTGAATGACAGAAAAATCCTTGAATTAGAGTGGTGCATGTGGCACAAACTTGTGAAGAACCTAAAAACTACTTAATGCCCATTTAAAGGGGTCAGTGTGGTGGTTTGAATGAGAATTTCCTCCATAGGCTCATGTATTTGAACACTTGCTCCCCAGTTGGTGTCACCATTTGGGAGTATGTGGAATACTGAGGAGGTGGAGAATTGCTAGAGGAAGTTCATCAATGTGCCGGATAGTTTTATGTCAACTTGATCCAAGCTAAAGTCATCTGAGAGGAGGAAACCTCAATTAAGAAAATACTTCTAGCCGGGCAGTGGTGGCGCACACCTTTAATCCCAGCACTTGGGAGGCAGAGGCAGGTGGATCTCTGTGAGTTCGAGGTCAGCCTGGTCTACAGAGCGAGATCCAGGACAGGTACCAAAACTACACAGAGAAACCCTGTCTCGAAAAAAACAAACAAACAAACAAACAAACAAACAAACAAAAAGCCTCTATCATATCTAGCTGTAGGGCATTTTCTTAATTAGTGACTGAAGGGGGAGGACCTAGCCCATTGTGGGTGGTGCCATTGCTGAGCTGGTGGTCCTGGATTTTACAAGAAAGCAGGCTGAGCAAGTCATGAGGAGCAAGCCAGTAAGCAGCACTCCTCCATGGCCTCTGCATCAGCTCCTGCCTCCAGTTTCCTGCCCTGTTTGAGTTCCTGTTCTGACTTCCTTTGATGATGAATAGTGATATCATATTATCATATTATGGAAGTGTAAACCAAGTAAAGCTTTTCTATGTGTAACAAGAGACAACTTCATTTCTCAAGTTTTGAAACTTGAAAGGAAAAAAGGGGCCTTCTTCCATCTCATCTTGATTCCTGTAATTCTGGCAGTGAATATAATTATTGATAAACACAACTGAGAGATCATAGCTTGCCAAATGAACTCCATGGAGAAAAAACAGACCCAAACCTTCATCCTTCTCAAGAGGAGAGACAGAGGGAAGCATAGCGTTGTAGTTGAGGGTGACAGGCGCTATAGTGCAGGTGATGGGCAAATGATTCCTCTTGGGGACTTAAGTTTTATCAGGTACTAAGTACTTTGTGCTGAGTTACTAATTCCTCTTAACATCCCTCCCAAGTAGGAACTCTTATTATTTCAACCTTGGAGACCAAGAAAGCAAAGCCCAGAGATGGGAGGTATCACAGCCATCTACCTACAAAACAGAGCTAAGATTTGGACAGGAACTTAATGGCTCAAAATGTATACCCACCATGCTCCAGGGCTTACAGATGGGGAAATGTATTTTGGGAAGTCAAAGGAGGGCTCCTTATACCTGTAGGTAGGTTCACACTCACAACCCACACACTTTCTGTCTAGGATCTTTGATGGGCCCACTCCACTGTAGAACAAGGGCTACTGTCACTGTGCCATACTGAAGAGGTTCACTTATGTGCAGAACAGTAAAGAAAAGGACCCAAAGGCCAGGGGCCATGTCTTACTCCGCAAACCACAGTTCTTTGAGGTTGTACATCATGGGGTTCACTGTGTGCAAATGCTCCTCATTCCACTTCTTGGCGCTCTGGTAGACGTTGTGCCAGGGCACAGGGGCCCGGATCACTCTGTGAGGAAACAAGCGAGGGATGCTCTCGATAAACAGCCTTTTCTTCTCCATTGGGTCCATGAGGATGTAGTCAACTAGAGTGGAGAGAGAGGTCACCCTATCAGGCAGGGTCTTTAAACACCCTGTGCTCCTAGCTTTCATACACTTAGAATGGAAATGAGTCTCTGTCCATTTACACCTGGAAATGCATCCTCCTTGGCCAGGACAGGGGTAATCCATTGGGTGTGACTTAAGTGGGAGAGGACATTCTGTTGGTATAAGCTGTTTTCTTTCTGAAAACACTTCACTGGAAGGAGTGTGACTCCACAGTGTCCAGCACTTGGATTCTGAGGGTGAGTCCTCCTTTTCCTGCGACAGTGCATTAGTACCTGCTGGTACTCCATTAGTGATTAATTGACTTCTCTCACCAAGATAATTACACAAACATAAATCAATACAGTGAGCAGCACCAGACACTTATAAATGGAAATTTAGATAGCAAATGTGTTTTGTTGGGAAAGAAAGATTGGTGAAATCTTGGTAGGGTCACAGTTATGCTGCACCATGAAGAATGAATATGAGCTTAGTATCGGAAGAACGCTGGGGACAGAGGAATGTTGTGTGTGGAGGTAAGGTGTCAGTCTGCTCAAAGGGCTGTGAGCCATGCTGTGGTAGACACATCAGGTGCAAGTGGTGATGCTGAGGAAGCTATATGGCTAGAGAAGCAAGTTGGAGCTAGAAGCAAACGACCTTACAGGTTTATTCCTAGAGACGGGTTCTGTGCGACAACAGACGAAGAGCTATTACACTGACCTCATCACAAAGTTAGGAAAACAGAAACAGCTAGACATTTTGGTAAAGGTGTGACAACAAGGCAGGAAAATAACAGGATCACCCTTCCCCTTTCTCTCTCATATCACCTGCCCTTAAATGCCTCCTAGTGTGATCTACTGAATGTACAAGACACTGGGCTTAGGATAGAGGAGGAGCAGTGATACACCCATCACTATACAAAAGCTAAGGGTCTGAAAATGGAGTCCAAAGCTACCAATAGGAGAGGACAGCAGCAGAGAAACAAAGGCACAGTGCGGGGGTGGGGGGTGGGGTGGGGGGTGGGGGTGGGGCGGGGGGTGGGGGGGGGTGGGGGACTGGTGAGCCAGGATGAGCTGAAAGTGGAGGCACCAGGACTGCAGAGGAGGAGGGGACAGTTGAGGGGAGCAGAGAAAAGCCGCCCGCGTAGGGGAAGGGGAAGGTCTGGAGCCACGTTTTGAAGTGTGGGTGCCTACAGTGCAACACCTGTCACATCTGAGCCACCTGAAGCTTGTCATTCATGCTGAATCTTGGGTATTACCCAAGATGCACTTCTTTCTAAACCAGAAGCTGCTTTTTTAGCAAGGTCTGCATGAGCATGCCTGTGCAAAGTCGCTTAGTTCAAAAGGAGACATTCGCGATGGTGACCAGGATGAAGAGACATTTGAATTAAAAGTTACATGGTTATTTTGGGGTGAGTTCAGTGAAATTAGGGTGGTGACTGATTAAAAAAAAATGGCCAAGAGAATTGATCTTGATTGTCAGTTTGATTGGACTGAATGATGCCTGAGAGATTAGTACAGTGCACGCCTGGGTGTGTCTGTGAGAATGTTTCCAGAGGTGACTGGCATGTGAGCCAGTAACTGAGGATACAGTTACAGGCCATCTAGTAGGATGGCAGCCCGCATAGAGCCAAAGCCAAAGGAAGAAGCCTGTTAGCACACGCATGTTCTTTCTCTCTCTGCTTCCTGGATGGGATGAGGGAGCAGCGCACAGATGGCACCATAGGCCCCTGTGTGACACTCTGCTCTATCACCGCCTAAAAGCAATAGAGGCAGCTGATCGTGTCCCCAGACCTCTGAAGCCACGAGACAAAACGAACCCTTCCTCCTCTGAGCTGATTTTTTCCGGCTGTCTCATCACACAGCAACAACAAAGTGATCGACACACAGAGCCAGGGCAGTGCGCTCTTAAGCCCACTTAAGCCGTGGGCCCACTTAAGCCCAGCCTTACCGATGCTTTTCATGAGGCTACAGTAATAGTCATTCTCCTTCTCGGACCTGAGTGCGACCTGCAGGGGTTCCAGGGATGGGATTGACAGCAGCACCTTCGGAATCAGCTTGTAAATTCGCACCATGACCTCCTCGTCCTCGGGGGCAATCATGTCTTTTCGGATGCCGTTGGTCAAGTAGTAATAATATCTCTTCCATAAACAAAGCAAGGAAAGGTCACGACCGAGTGGCTGTGGGCACCTGTTCCACCCACCAGCCAAGCAGCGGAGGGCCCCAGTTCACACAGCAGCCGTCCATGTCTTTGGTCCCTTGCCACCATGCTTCCAAAGCCAGTCACTTCACACGCACTGCATGTGACAAGGTCACCTGCATGGGGCAGGTGCTCCTCACTGAAGGAGAAGACAACTGCTCAGCTCTGAGTGTTTTAGTTTTCCTGAGAGGGGTTGCACAGCTCCCTCATTAGGGATTTCCCCCATTTTCAAAAACACATTCACAGGCTGCATTCTGCTTATGATTGATAGGGTTGCCGGAAACACTACAGAACACAGTAGTTTACTCACACCAAAAAACCGTCTTCATTGTTTATCTGAAATTCAGATTTAACTGAGTGTCCTTTCTTGTTTTGAAGAAATTTGGCCACCGCCCACCCCATGGGCTGCCATATGGGAAGCTATGTGCTAGGGACTCACAAACCACCGGTTCTTGAGCTCTGCAGCTCCACACGCCCCTCCCCCTCACATGGAGGAAACAAACATACACACATGCAAATCCTCAGTCAGTGGTCTGTGGTGGAGTCTGGGCTTCAGGATTCTTTTAACATTCCCCCAGGTGACTCTGCCATTCACTGCTTTGAGTCACTCAGACTCCAAGCTAATATTTATCAAGTTGAGGGCCCCAGTAAGGAAGTACCTCCAGGTCTAACTCGGATGGTTTTTTCTCTTTACGTTCTATTTCCATCTCCCCTTGCAACATCACATCCATCTGTTGTTCTGGACTCATTGGTCTGCTTCCTGGGTGGCTCGACCACGTGTCCGTGTTACACTTCGTGGGCAAGGATGACGGGTGTTTGGAGGCCACGGGCATCCTGAAAGGTTGGCACAGTTCTGCTCTTAGGATTGTAAGGGAATCCCTTCTCTCTTGTGTCGTCTAGTGACGTCGAATGTGTGCACCTTGGGTGACCCAGATATGTAACACTTCCCATGCTGTGAACACTGGCTTTACTCAGTTCATTAACGTACTCTATATAGAGGCTTGAAAGATTGGTGGGGAAAATGAGCTACTGTCTGTCTGATAATGCCTTCAAGCCAAGAAGCAGAATATGACTTTTTTTTTCTTTAGATTTTTTTGAGACAGGGTTTCTCAGTGCAGACTTGGCTGTCCTGGAACTCACTATGTAGACCAGGCTGGCCTTTAACTCACAGAGATCCACCTGCCTCTGCCTCTAGAGTGCTGGGATTAAAGACATGTGCCACCACTGCCCAGCTTTTCAGAATATGACTTGCCCAGTCCAATCTTCTCTGTTCCATGGCACCCACAGTGACACCTTACCCGGTAGCATCCTCCTTGACTTTGAAGGAGAACTTCATTTTCTTCTTGGTGGGCTCTGACGAGGTTTTAGATACTGTGAGATTGGAGAAAGAAAGACATCAGGAATGGGAAGCCTTGAGCCATTCTCTGTCTGCAAGGATGTCTGGGAGACTATTAAGGGGAGTGGACAAGGTGGGACAGGGTGCAGGGTGTTTTTTGTTTTGTTATTTTTGTCTTATTGTTTTTCTTGTTTTGTTTTGTTTTTTTAAGATTTATTTATTTATTATGTATACAGAAGAGGGTGCTAGATCTCATTACAGATGGTTGTGAGCCACCATGTAGGTGCTGGGAATTAAACTCAGGACCTCTGGAAGAGCAGTCGGTGCTCTTAACCTCTGAGCCATCTCTCCAGCCCTTGTTTTGATTCTTTTGAGAGAGAGAGAGAGAGAGAGAGAGAGAGAGAGAGAGAGAGAGAGAGAGAATATAAAGAGTTGGATGGGTAGGGAGGCAGGGAGGATCTGGGAGGATGGGGGAAGGGAATGATCAAAACATATTGTATGAAAAATTTTTAATAAAAAGAAAAAAAGGATACAGCATTTCTAAACCAGATAAGCCCTCTTCACATACTGAATTTGTTGCTTTTTTGGCCTTAGACTTTTCAGTTTCCAGAATGTGATTAAAATATTTCTGTTGTTTCTAAGCTACCCAGACTATGCACTTTGTTATGAAAACTCAAACAGGCTTAAACAAGAGTCATAGTATTAGCAATTAGAACATTAAGCCTAAGTGTCCAGGTGAGCTCTCCCACCCAGGGTATTTAATGTTTGCTCTGTGTCCTTGAAGCAGTAATCTGCAAAGATGACATCCTAGAGACATGAGTGTGTATTCGAGCAATGAGCAACACTGATGAGGACTACTTCAAGGGATCCTCCACATGATGTTCTTAGGCCTAGTGCCATAAAAACAGAATAAGAAATCAGGGGAAAATCACAACAGAACCTGTTAGAAATCTGAAAATGGAAAGATGTATGCTGCAATCTCTGCTGGTTAGTTTTAACCGCCAAGGTGATACTGCCTAGAATCACCTGCAGGACAGTCTTAATGAGGAATTTTCTGGATCAGGCTGGCCTGTGGACTTGTCTGTGGGGGACTGTCTTGATTGTTAACAGGGGTGGGAAGACCAGCTCTGAAAGTGGATAGCACCATTTCAAGGGCTGGTCCTGACAGTTTACGAGTCCAGAAAGCTCGCTGAGGATGCAGCAGACCCATGTTTCAGTCTCTCTTTGTTCTGACTGTAAATGTGACGCTCTTAGTTACTGCTTTGACCTCCCTGTCATAATGGACTGTAATCTGGAGTTATGAGCCAGATTAGCCCTTTCTTCCCCTGAGTTCTTTGGTTTGGGGTGTTTTTATCACAGCAACAGAAATAAAACTAGGACACACACACACACACACACACAGACACACACAGACACATACAGACATACACAGATACACACACAAACACACACACACACACAGATACACACACAAACACACACACAGACACACACACAGATACACACACAAACACATACACACATAAGACACATACACAAACACACACACAAACACACAGATACACAAACACACATACAGACGCATACACACACAAAAAGAAACAAAGAAACTCTTGAGCAGAGCTGAAGAGAAAATTAGTGAGTTAGAAGGTCACAGCTGAGGAATTCACTTATATCACAGAGGGAAAAGTGGAAAATATGAAAGGGTTTGAGACAGACTGAGTGGCTCCAAAATGTACCTAACAAAAATCACAAAAGGGTTCTGTAAGCAAATATATGTATATTTGGTGGGATGCAATAAGTTAATATCTGTAAGACACTGTGGTAAACAGCTTCCAAAATGGACCCCCTCCTATGATCCCCACTCCGTGATATGAGTTTAATGTGAAGCTGGACCTGGTGATTCATTTTTAACAAACAGACTATGGTAAAAGTGCCAGTTCTAAGGTTAATTTTCAAAAATTTTCTGTGGTATCTGAGGCACTGGCTCTGTCTTACTCCCTCTTTTACTGACTCCAATGGAAGTCAGAAGCCATGGTGTAAGCTACCCTCTGGAGAGGCCATGTGGCAAGGCACTGATGATGGCCAACAGTCAACAAGAACTCAAGAATGCAAGCCTGGAGGAGAATCCTTTCCGTGTATTTTGATGACTATGGTCTTGGTTGCACCTTGATTACATGATTGTGAGAGATCTTGAGCTTGAACTACTCAACTAAACCAAACACAAAGATCTCACCTGTAGACACAGAGAGATGACGGATAGGATTTGATTTAAGTCATGACATTTTGGGGTAATCTGTGATGTAGACATCGGTAGTTTAAGTACATTAAACAGTACTGGTGTCTGCAAAGGATGCATAAACCGTAGCCATTACAGTAATTTCCACTTCATAGATGGCAAGAGTGAGGCTCTATGAAGCTATTAGGTTCAATAAAGGGCAGAGCCAGGATGAAAACCCAGGAGCAGAAGCTTCACTTCAAAGCCCCATTCTGCACAAAATACAGCATATTGTCACAAGTACCTAATGGTAGCCCCTGACTGGTCTTGTCCCTAGGGACATTGATGGTGACTGGTTGGTAGACCTTCAGTAGGTCTTTCAGTTTCATGTCCCGGGCCGTCAAGGAATAGTTGTTGCCAATGGAGTCACTGGGTCCACGGTGGCAGTCCTGTTCTTTGAAGGGCACAGCCAGGGTCCAGGATGTACGTTGCATCAAAGGGGGATAAAAACTGTGAGACATGACAGTCTGCAAGGACAATAATGTAAAGGAGACACAGTCAGAGACATCTCTGTGAGCCTGGGCTCTGCTCCAGCTGAGATGGAGTTTCACATGCTATGTGCTGTGTTTCTACCTTCTGCACACCCGGGGAAACACAAAGTGCATGGATACTTCTCTGCCCAGTGGAAGATTTATGAAGCCAAGGAAAACAGCTGGCATTCAACACCCAAGAGTTAGGGGACAATAAACTTTTATTCTTCATGGACATGGTAGTGAGAGGCATGTAACGATTCTCACTTTACAAGTGAAGATCCTGAAGTAGATCTCTGTAACACGGTGGGAAAATGGCAAGGCCAGGTGCAAACACACTTTCATCCTAACACAAACCTCTCTTCTCATACTGCTGCAGCGTCTTCTGATGACGAAGTGATGAGAGCTATTAGTCCCACTTGCCAAGACTGTTTGCATTCACTAGAACCCAAACGAATACCTACACAGGCGAGGTATGTTCCCCGGATCTTCTTCCTCAGCAGAAGAGCAGGCAGCCATGGGTACTCACCTCATAAAGTTCAGATGGCTCCTCATTTGCAGACACAGGCAGAGGGGGCAGCTCTGGCCTAGCCTGGGAGTGGCTCATATGATGTATGGAGTCATTTTTGGCAAGCTGTGGGAAATGGGAACAAAGGCTCTCTTCAGGAATTGGGAGAGATTTCTGGGCCTCTGGAGAGGGTGAGAACTGCAGAGGTCCCCAGAAGTTTTATGCACACAGTGCTGCTCAGGCCCCTCCATCTGTTATACAGGAATATTTCTGTTTTTAAGTCATCAGTCTGTCTGTTCTACAGCATCTCCTCTCTGGCTTTTCTTTTACAGACAATCTGTTTATTTTCCCTACCCTTCAGAAAAAGCCCAAGCTTTGAGTGTGCCTCCTATCCAACCCTGGGTAGGATTAAAAGTGAACTTCCTTTCATTTTTATTCATTTATTATTATTATTATTATTATTAGTAGTAGTAGTAGTAGTAGTATCGAGTGTGTGCATGGTGTGTATGTATGTGTGTGTGTGTGTGTGTGTGCATGATGTGGGTGTGTGTGCCATGGCATCTTGTGTGTTGGAAATCAGTGGACAACTTTGTGGAATTGATTCTCTCCTTCCACTTTTATGTGAGTTCTAGGGATTGAGCCCATGTCACCAAGCTTGCAGGACAAGCTCCTTGACCTGCTGAGCCATCTTGTCGGGTCCCCAAAGTGGATAGCTTTTAAAAGTTGACTCTTGCATTTCACATATTCAATATTTTGATTAAAATCATACTCATGGCTTGTCATCTTTTGCATGTTTAACAAGCATGTAAGCAACTCTCTGTGATTTCCTCAGAAAACATGGGTGTAGGAGCCCCCTCTCATCAGTCAGTGTACATTTGGGTGTGAGCCTCAGATGAGGATGAACAGCCACAGTCACTTTCAGTGCCCATGTGCCTCCCCTGAACAGAGCCGAAAGTGGTTGTAAGCTGCACAGCATTGTGTGAGGTTTTTGTCTGAAGACTCAGCATTGTGTCTGAGGCTGTGGTAGAGACTCTGCTGTACTTATGGGGAGGTTCTGCTGTTCTTTACTTTCAAGGCCAATGTTGGTTCTTACTTTAGCCCTAGAATGTGACTGTAGACCAGCTCTGGTGTGAGATGAGACATTGTGATAGAGATTTTTATTTACTTGGATCTGCAAATCATGGCATGCAACATTGCTGTATTACTGGTGCAGGTTGGAGTGGAAGAGGGGCATAGGATTCCTTCCCTATTAGTCATGAGTCACCAAGCCTAACTAACCCCTCACTGATAACCCCTAACCTCCATTTAACTCCCCTGGAGCTCCTGTATCATTAAATAAGCAACATTGTCTACCCAAAATCCAAATGATTGTATGTCAGGCGTGCAAAACCTTAAGGGACTTTTGGTGGCAGTCCCATTCTAGCTGATCAAATCAAGAGCCAGAATGGTATGTAACACATCCCAGACACCAAGAGTCAGACTTGCCTTCTAGGGCAATAGCTTTTAAACATGCATCACCCTTCACCCCAGAAATATCAGGAATGGCAAGAACCCTTTACAGGGCAAATTTACTTTGGTCATGGGACCAAAAATTAAATGAGAACAGGCAAAGCCATGATCATAGAGGTACTTTTAGCTTGAGATCTTTGAAAACATGGAATGGGTTCACTGATCTCACAGCCCAATTCAGTGTTTCTCAAAGACTATTACCAGTGGTTGGCCAATGGACGCTTATTCAGAGTAGAGCTGCTTGGTCTCCACTACAAGCCTGATGCTCTTGAGAACCAATGACCTTGTTATTTTCATCTTACAGAACTTAGTATACTGATCTTTTTTATTGTTTAATTTTTTTTTTGAGATAGGGACTCATAACTCAGGCTGGCCACAAACTCAAAATCCTCCTGTCTCAGCCTCCGAAGTGTTGGGATTTCAGTCATGAACTATCATACCCAGCTTTAATATGCTGGTCTAAATCACAGCGGCCTCTTTGTTCTCAACCTCAACCTCAAGGACCTGAGAGCTAAGCAGTTATCTCCACGAATTCCCTCCTTGATGACTGAAATCCATGCCAGATCTGATCAACGAGGCAAACAAAACAGGAAAAGCTCCAGAGTCAACTGGAAATGAATCTGGTCATCCAGAGCAGGTACAGTACCAACCAAAGAAGAGTCTGGTCAGGGCACTTTCAAGGCTATGAAGGCATTCATTATTTCTTTTAAGGTCCCAGCTACAAGACATGTGTCGACAGGGCTGTCTGCATTGTGTCATTGCAAGCAAGAAGAATTTGTGGTCAGTGGCAAGCTCTCCTTTGGCCTAGATTTTAAAATCTGTTTTAAATAAAAATCTTCATTCAAAGAGCAACAAACACCAGCAAACCCGAACATCTTGAGTAAGTCACAAGAGCAGGAAAGAGCAACTGAATGCAAAAGCCCTGACCTTGTGGAGTCAGGGAGAATGTTAACATTATCTGGGAGGGGTCTTGGTAATTGTGTTTCTGTTCACTGTGGAGTAACCCTGATTTCAGTGCTAATAGGAAAGTTAATCCTCCCACCAGAAGTAGAATACAGACCTGGTGGGAAAATCTGGTCTACTCCAATTTCAATCTATGTGGCACAACATGGCTGGTCCTAGCCTCTGGCTCTGGGCATGAGACCAATCAGACGGCTCCATTTTCCTATCCATGGTGATTGGCTAGAGGGCGGCATGTGAGCCAAGCGTTTGACCAGGGTATTTCCTCAGACTTTTGTCAGAGCTCCAGAGAAAGCCACAGCTTCTTTCAATAGTGTCATTCATTGAGAGGCAGCTTATGCTCAGTATTCCCACAGTCATCTCTGCCTCACATGGAGAAAATGTGCTTTAAAATGATGCAAAATGGAAGCTGGCAAAATCACCAGCAAGAGAAGCATCTTGGTGACATCAGTGGAAACCCTGTGTCTAACTTGACTTCTTGGTTGCCTGAACCCAGAGATCCTCTGAGGTGTGAGGCACACTGAATTTTATGTCTATCTTCCCATCCTGAGAAAGGGTCAGTCTAGAGGTAGACATGAAGACAGCTGACTCAGAAAGCTCAGGCCAGAGAAGAGAGATACCATATCCCACAAGCAGACAGAGAAGCCATTCTTGGGCTTATGAAAAAAGCAAATATGAGGCAGTTGGCAGAAGATGAGAACCTCTACAGAAACACGTTCATCTTTAAGCTAGTTCATGGGCTCAGACCAAGACATCCGTGGGACAGACACATGATAAACAGGACAGCACACGTAGGAAGGAATCAATTCCACAACACAATGGAGCGTTTTCTTGACTGTTTCTGGCTAGGAATTCTCTGAGGGAGCACTCTTGATGGGAGGAAATGGGGAGTACTGTAACAGCTTCCTACTATGCAAAATGGTGTGCTAACAGCATGAATGTCCCAGTGTCTTCTTTGATAAGTTTTGGGGAGTTTTCATTTGAGAGCATGGGCTTAGATATGTAACAGTTCTAATTTTATAAGGTTCCTACTTTAAATGCTCCTCTGGGTACTTCAAATCTTGGCCTCCTGGCTTTTTTTATCCAAGATTCTTGCATGTGGATTGGGCAGAACTGTTGCTCTGGGGCAGTCTGTTTGCTTATTTGTTCATTTTTAAGGTGGAGTCTACTAGCACCTCAGGCTGGTCTCAGCTGCTTGGCTTCCCAAGTGCAGAGACTACTGGCATAAACCGGCACACCCAGTTCAGTTTATTTCAGATTGCACATGATGGTGTCCGTGGACCTGCTACACCAGAACCATTCTACTCCAGCTTAAAAATAGAGCTCTTATGGTTCTCCACCATGACACTCCAAATCTGGATCAATCCAAATCAGGGCCAAGCCTCTGATTTCTCATAAGGTTGTTCTTGTTTTGAGAGCACATAGTCCAGACTGCCTTGGAACACACAATCCTCTTGCCTCAGTCTCCCAAGTGGTAAGATTACAAGGTACTTCCATGCCTATCTGAGACTTTTTAAAATTAAACATTTTTTAATTAGTAATATATGTGAGGGTGTGCTTACCCATGTATAGGCAGAAGCCAGAGCAGGTGTCAAATATCTTGCTCTGTCCCTTTCCATCTTATTCCCTTGAGACCAGGTTTATCACTGAACCTGGAACTAAGCTGGTGGCCAGTAAGCCCCAGCAATGACTGCCTCTGACCCTAACCCCCACCCAGTGCTGGGGTTACAGCTACATGCATCCACACCTATTTAAACCCAGGTCTGGGGGATGAATTCAAGTCCTCACGCTGTGCAGTAAGCGCTCTTATCCACTCAGCCATCATGTCCCCAGCCCTAAGACTATGTCAGAGTGCACTCCAGAATGTGCACTCAAAGGTAGGACCTGCCTGCTGGAGTGTGTGGTCTGATGGCATTAGAAGGGAAATGAACAACGGGTTCTACCTGCAAAATTTCAGAGTAGAATTGAAAAAATGTGATCAACACACTTTCTAGGTCAAAGGAATCTAACATGGCAATCTCTCTGTGTGAAATGTCCCTCCTCCCCCACACTCTCAATTCCCTTCATGTTGAAGACACAAGTACAGAAAAACACACCTTAAATGTCACACCCACCTTCTGAGATGAGCAATCAGTGTAGCTCATGGTGCCTGTTCTAATTGTACCTATTAAAGAAAGACTAAGGAGTTCTCAGTTTCTCCGAGGATCAGTCTCTCCCATCCAGCTGCTTTGAAATCTGTGATTCCTTAGAGCAGAATGGGGACAATGCCAGCAGCAGAATTTTCATACACTCTGGAAGCTCTGACACAGAGCTGCTTCTCTGAGGTCATAGACCTTGGTATCCCAGGGAGTTCCCTGGCAGAAAGGGAGAGAAGGAAAGACACAGAATGAAGAGGTAGCATGGCATTCTCCAGGAGTCCTCCTCCAGTCCCCACTCCTTGCAGGATTTGCTCTTTGTTTCTTTTCAGTAGGTTTCTTGGAACTTCCTAGAACAGCCTGAAGTCTCTGCAGAGGACAAAATTGAAGCACCGTTACATATTAATATACAGAAGAGGGAGCTTGCTATCCCGAATAACACCCCTGGGATCCTAGACTATTTCCCCATCTTCCCTGAGCAGTTTTAACAGTAATGAAGTGTGTCCCCAGGCCTTGTGGTGGGTAACCAGGCTTTAGCGTCTGTTGCTAAGAGGAGGGGCCTCTTCCATGCTTCAGCACAAGACTGGGCTTGACCTGCTGGCTCTCTTTAGGAGGCTGTCACTCTTTGTAGTGACAGAAGGGAATTTGAGAAGTTGTTTAGTAATGGCCCTGGAATGTAGCAATAAGAGACCACAATCTTGGAGAGGTCTAAAGGCACATAGGCTGGTGGTTGAGTCCCTGAAGTCTAGAGTTGGACTGGTCTAACTCAGATCTAACTCCTGAGCTTCCCATTAAGTAATGTGCAGCTTGTGTCAAGTGAATGTGTCAGCTTTCATGTACAAATTCCCTACCATTTGCTGTTAATATTGTCAGTATCCACCTCATCAGGTTTGTTTGCAAGTTTAATGAGCTAATACATCTAAAACAGTTTGCACACTGTAAATTCACCCTGATTTGCCTGTGACTTTTACACACACACACACACACACACACACACACACACACACACATTTCGAGACAGTGTCTGAAGATAACCTTGAACTTCTGATCATTTGCTTCCATCTCCTTAGTGCTGGGATTACAGGTGTGAAGCCCCCATATTTAGTTTATGTAGGACTGAAGATTAGCCCCAGTGCCTGCTAGGCTAACACTCTACCGACTGACCTACACCCGCAGCAGATGTAGCTGTCTGTCCAGAGCAGGTTGGGATACTCTTGTCACTCAATGCAATAGGTTCTTTGTGAATGTTGTGACTAGCACCAATATTATAGTTACAGGCACACAAGCACAGATACTCTCACACATGAGTACCTAAGATCCACCATGGCCTCCACATTCAGAGCACTTATCACATGGTTGCTTTCAAAATTCTCTGAAAACCAAGTTAGACTTATCAAGCTCTTTCAGTACGCTATGGTGCCTGTCTGTTTCTTCATCCAGTTTCCTCCTTAACTTCATGATGCTCCCATTTTATCAGGAGGAAACCAATGCAGAGATGCAGTTTTCCAACCTTAGCTTGTCCTAATCAGAGCAGATACAGAATGAAGCTTTTTTACTGTTCTTTCTATAGAGCAACTGCCCAGGGCACAAACGTTTGCAGTTCCTTTTAACAGCACCAAACACTTCGGTTTCTTTTTTCTCACTTTACAGTCAAGATTTGGCTCTCTATACTTCAAAATAACCTTGTAACACGAATCTTAAAAGGTCTTATTAATAAAAACAAACCCGGAACCAGGTATTGGGGTGAACGCTGAATGATCAGAGAAACAGAACCAGCCACAGCCAACCTCACCTTGCCAATTCTTCAGCTGATCCTGTTTCCTCAGACGGAAAGCCTCTGTATCCTCATCTGAATGGATCTAAGCTAAACTGCTGCTAAAAGCTAAAAGCTTAACAGGGCTCTAGTTCCTGGTCCTCACGCCTTATAAACCTTTCTGCTTCCTGCCATCACTTCCTGGGATTAAAGGCGTGTGTCACCATGCCTGGCTGTTTCCAGTGTGGCTTTGAACTTACAGAGATCCAAATGGATCTCTACCTCCAGAACGCTAGGATTAAAAGTGTGTGTGCCACCATTTTCTGGCCTCTATGTCTGTCTAGTAGCTGTTCTGTTCTCTGGCCCCAGATAAGTTTATTAGAGTGCACAATATATTGGGGGACACAATATCACCACATAACCTGACTGTCTTCGTCCCTTATGCTCATATTTCTTACCATAAAGTATGTAGAGGGTCTGGGCTGTGGCTCAAGTGTAGTAGAGCACTTGCCTATCACACACAAGGTCTGGATTTGATGCCCAGCACACACACAAACATAGAGTGATTAGAGTCAGCCCTTTGTATCAGTGAATTGCACGTCTGAGAGACTCTCATCCATGTATGTGAAGAGTGGAAAGAGATGAGCATGTTAATAATGAGTCCATGGTCTCCTGTGGAGCAAGATAGGCTCCATCTGAAATGCTTTAAAAACTAGTTATGTTCACTGGCATTAAAACAAGAAGACCTGTTTACTGACATGTGATCAGCTGGTATTCACGCCCACTACATAAAGGGCATCTTCTCAACAATATAAGAGAAAGTCTCATTTTCCTAATTTTTTTTTTTTGTTTGGGAATATAGACACTAAACTAACCACCCACCCACCCAACTAACTAACCAAGCAACCTGCCTACAGTCACTCCAATAGGTCAACAGCAAAATTGGGACTTGAATGTGGTTATAGAAACTGATCAAGGCTTTAGTTAAAAACTTATGTGTAGACTGAGGAACAATGAGAGCCAGGCTGGGCTAAAAGTGAGACCCTGTCTCCAAAGAGAGAAAAGAGATCGGAAAGGAATAGAGAGGGAGAGAGAGAGAGAGAGAGAGAGAGAGAGAGAGAGAGAGAGAGAGAGAGAGAGAGAGAGACAGAGAGAGACAGAGAGAGAGACAGAAAGAGCTAGAGAGACAGAGAGAGACACAGAGAGAAATGGAAGAAGGGGCAGGGGAAGGAAGAGGGAGAGAGAGAACTAATCTCTCAGGCCATTTGTCTGTTTATTTTTAAAAAATGATGTCAGCCTTAAGACCCTCATTGTCCTCAGCTCCAAATCCCCAGGGTTGCCAGATGAATCTCAAGATGACCAGGTAACTCAGAATTTCAGGTAAGCATTTTTCTAAGGCAAAAATACCTTTTAAAATAAATATACCCCAAATACATATAAGACATGCTTATAGCAAAAAGTTGTAAGTTGTTTGCCTCGTAAAGGAATTTAACTGAGAGTCTTATAGTTTCAGGCAAATTTCTAAATCTGGCAACCTAGGGAGGAGAGGTCAGCTGGATTTAGGTCATGTTCTGGCTCTGGCTAGTAACAGAGTCAATTCATTGCTAAAGAATTGCTCCCCCCACTCCTCATTTCCTATTCTTCAGAGCCAGCAGTCAGAGTAGATCTTAGAGGACTGAGGAAGATTGCTTAACCAGGACAAAGTGTGTTAGCTCATTGGAGTTACTATCACAAAGGGCTGAAGTCTGAGTGGCTTATTCAAATAAACAACCACAAAACAAAACAGAAAAACAAGAAACTATTTCTCATAGTTCAAAAGGATGGGAGTTTGAATGTCAGCATGGCGAGATTACAGGGAGGATTCTAGACCGCCAGATTTTTATTCTGCTCTCCTCTAGTAGAAAGAGGCAAGAAAACTCTCCCTCTCTCCTCCCTTTATAAGGCATTAATCCTATTCATCTTCTTACCTAATGGCTTCCCAAAGTTCCCCACCTCCTAATACCATCACACTGAGGGACAAAGGGATAAAACTATTCAGTCCATTGCTGTAGAAAACTCCGGGAAAGCTTGGAGAGGCTTCACAGGGGTTTATTTTATGAATCCTTTGAACGTTAACCAAGAGCCAAGTTCTCGATGCTACAGAGATGCTAGACCCCCCCCCCGCCCCCGATGAGAAACACAAGGTATGGTAGAAGAGGCAGTGACACCCCAGGAAAAGCAAAACCTACTGACCTTTAAAAATAAATGCTGGAGGTAGGAGGGGGCAGAGGATTCAAAGAGGTGCCCCTAGATGGCACCCTTAAGCTGAAATCCCAAAGAAGCCCCCATTTTCCACAGCAGTATCTACCAGAGCCTGATGGTCTAAGGAAAACAAGCCCATTTTTCTCCCCCACCCCCACCCCGGGGTGGGAATGTGTCATACTGCAGCTACAGAAAGTGCATGCAGCCGGACAAGAGTGCCTGAAATTAAAAACTTCAGAGACACACCCTTGTCTCCCCATGCTCCCCTATGAGAGGTAAGGTCACCAATATCACACAGCCACAGATAGACTTGGGCCCTGAGATGGGGACTCCAGAGTCCCAGCCCATAGTTTTTCCCTGTAAGCTCAAAGGCAGTGCTTCTGAGTACCAGATGACTGCGCCATCCCCCAGTCCCTTGGAAACATTTCAGCCATCGCAGCTGGGAGGGGATGTTGCCATATTTGTATTTATTTCGTGGGTAGAACCCAAGAATGCTTCCAGACACCCCTCAGTGCTCTCAGGACATCTCAGAAACAGACTCATCGCATCTCAAATGCCAACAGCACTGCCACTGAGTAATTGTGCTCCTCAGGCCTGGATTTGGAACCAGGAAACATGGGTTTCTCTGCCGTGGATCCTTGAGAAGAGAATTTGAGTTTATTCATAACCCTTAGCCCTCTGGCTCTCCATTTTTCTTTGTTGTTGTTATTTTTGTTTTTAAATCTGTAAAATGGAGATAATCCATCTCTAAGATTCCCTGGCTGCCAACATTTGCACTTGCGTAACGCCTAGACTTTCCAGTCTAGGAGGTATCTCACCGACTTGTGTGACTTGAACTCCGGGGGTGAATCCAGAACTGGATCTGTATGGAGAAGGGGAAACCCTAAATTCCTCTAAAAACCCGCATTTGGCTGCCAGTCCACCTGAGACGGGGCCCCAGAACTTTCACTCCAAGCCACTGCTGTAGGAAGTGACTGTCTCCAAGCGTTCATTTCCTCATTAGTCATCCTCTAGAGTCTAGAAGTTTGTAGGGGTTGTTCCTAGAGTGTGTGGGAAGAAGCGAATGCACCTAGCAAAGCTGGCAGCTGCGCGGCTGGGTGCCAGGATACCCGATCCTTCCTGTTCTGGCTGGAAAGGCAGGGCAGGGACCTGTGCCTGGGTGGAGGACCAGTGCCAATCCTGGGAGAGGGGCGGGGCCTGGGAGAGGGGCGTGGCAGAAGGGCGTGGCTTCGGCCTTTGAAGGAAGAGCGCTGCGGGTGGGGAGGAGCAAGTCCAGCTCCGGTCCACCATCAGGCCGGAGTCGAGACTCTTCTTCCTCCTACTTCGCTTCTCGCCCTCCGTGGCTGCAGAGCTGGGTATCGGGGCAGCTAGCACCAGGTGAGAGAGCAAAGCTGTGGGGTGTGGAGTTTAGGGGACCTCGACTGGCTGAATCCTCCAAGCTCGGCCTCGGAAGTGGAGGAGCTCAGGGGCGACCAAGGGAGAGTGCACTAGCTTCCTCCGCCTGTAGCTGTTGGCCTCTGGGTTGGTCTTGAAGGTACCTGATGCGGGTGGCAGGTCACGGGGAGATCCATTTCCAGCCATCCCTGCGCTTACACACCAGCAGCTAGATCTGGTTAAAAAAAAAAAAAAAAAAAAAAAAAAAGGAGGGGGGCGCCAGTGCCAATCCGCGAACGAGGCCCTGCCTCCTTTTTGGGAAACCTGCATGGGAAGACTTGGAGCCTTGCTTGGGCATCCACAGCTCCTCCCTAGGATTGGTCAATAGGGGTGCCATGAGGCACAGTAGGAGGGAGCTGCAGGTGTCAAAGGTGGGTTTGCCCCAGAAGATCAGTGACAAGGTGCCCAACTAACTACCCAGAGTTCCGTCTCTTAGTTTTTGGGACGGGTGGTCCGGGGTCAGATTTACATCTGCATCACACCCTTTCCTTCTCTGTGAATCCCCGCCCTTAGATGGAAAGTCTCAACACTCATCGGAAAGGGGGACCGGGCGGGATAGGTTTCCAGGCGTCCGGAAGGCCCTGTCCACAGCTTGGGGATTCGACCCAACTCGCAGCTGGAACGTTCACGGTGGCGGTTTGCTCGTGGGACGCTGGAGTCGGGAGGCAAGGCTTTATTTGGAGCCTTGTAAGGGGCGGGGCCTGTTCTCTGAGAACCTGGCTAGGCCCCAAGCTCAGAGTAGGCGGGGCGCCCTAGGCTAGTTGGGGTGGCGCCTTCTGTCCTTCCCTAAGACGCTGCTTAGTGTCTGCACAGGGGCCCTAGAAGGAGTAGAGGGCCTGGGAATTGGTTGGTGGCTAGGTAAATGTGTGTGCGGACTGTAGTCCTCCGCCTTCTTCCCACGCTTGCCTCCATCAGACTCCCCAGACAGGTCTGGATGGCACTTCTTTCCCAGGGCAAAGAAGACTTGTAAGGGGGCAGCTGGGCTTGTTTTAGCCTGCAGTAGAGATGAGATTAGGTGAACTGAAGGCTGGGACCATCCTAAATTCAACATCAATGCCAGCTGCTGCATTAACGACATAAATATGGGTGCAGGAGTTGATTCTTCCCTGGCCAAGAGGAGAGAACTGTTTTTGGCTGGTGTGATGAAACCGTGCACACTAGACTGTAGTGTAGACAGTGGTAAGGTATGTTTCTTCACTGTAACACATGATAGGCAAGTGGGATATTCAATATGGTAAATAAACGTGATGTGAGGCCCTCTCAGTTACTTTTGCACTGTGACAGAATCTACTGACACAATTATGTGAGATCAGGAGGTTGTCTGCCAGGAGATAGGCAGAGATCCCGTTCTGTCCAACCCAGACAGATGTTCTGGGAAACAGAAAATAAGAATAATATTTTTTTTTATTTGAAAACTCAACCAGGGATAAAAATGTATCTAATTTGGCTCATTGCCTTCGTGAAAAACGTATAAACAATGGGAAGTCTTGCAAATTCCAGGCTGTTGAGTGACAGGAAATAATTGTGCCACAGCCTTGGGGATCAGTATTGTTAGTGAGGACCTCAGCATACATAAATAAAGGGTGGCATTGTGTTATGTGCCTAGGAGCCAAATAAAGAAGAGAGAGCATCCCAAGTCCCCATTGGAGGAGAAAAGAGAGATTGGGAGTGGGAGATTGAACAGTAATTCAGTTTTCTTGTTTGTCAAATGTTCTTTCAACATTAGACCTAAAAGATATACATGTCTTTCTAGCTCTTTTTCTATACCGTGTGTATGTGTGTGTGTGTGTGTGTGTGTGTGTGTGTGTGTGTGTGTGTGTGAGGGTGGGTGTGTGGGTGTGGGTGTGTGTATGTAAAACAGTGAAGTGTTTATAATATATAGATTTAACTTCTTCCTTCCAGCTTGCTAGTCATTATGTATTATAAACAGGAATGTGACTGACCTTCTGTTTATATACCTTTGGGTATATTTTCATATATCTATTATCTTCATGATAAATAAATTGCTGAATCAAAGTGTGTGCAGCTTAAAAAATTTGATAAATATTATCAAGATATGTCCATCCGCATGCCCACCATCAGTATGTAGGGGATGGCACCAGCTCCTTGGAGACCACTAATGATTCAAGAAACTTTTTGTTTTCTTCAGTGATAGCAAGAGACAGGCGACATGAGAGATTGGGCTACATGCTGCATCCGTGAACTTACTGGTAGAAGAAATAATCTAGAGCGAGACTGAAGGACGTTTCAAGATGGCCAAAGAAGAGCCCCCAAGTGTCTCCAGAGACTTACAGGAGCTGCAGAGGAAACTGTGTTTGGTGCTGGAGTCCTTCCAGAGTAACTCAAAGGTCAGTCTCCAATGCCGTGTACAACGGGAAGTTTACACTGGGCTGAAGAAGACAGAACGCTGTTTTTTCCCCAAATAGGAACTTACAGGAAAGTCAAGAGTCTTTCTCATAGCACCTTGCTATGTCTGGGTTGTGGCCATGTTCATTGTGGCTGCTAGAGCATCAGCGACCAAACTGACATTCGAGGCGATAGGACAGCAGGGGAGTGGGAGGAACAATTGGAAGATTCCTGGAAGTCACAGAGAATTGCAGACCACTTCCAGTTACATCCCACAGAATGCAGACTTTGGTTGGATAGTCACCCGTCATGGCGACTGCCATCTTCCCCTGGATTGAAAGAGGCCACTTTTAGTCCACATGGCAGACACTACTCTTTTCTTTGAAAAGTTTGGCTCATCTATTCTCCTAAGAAAGGGGCCAGCCAATACCTAGTTTAAGATCTGTGTTTTGTGTTTCATTAGAAATCCGTCATCCAACAGAAATGTGATTTTAGCCACATGTGCACTAAAATTTTTTGGTACCTAATCCTAAGTACAAAGAAGCAATGGGTTAATTTTAAGAATATCTCTTAGTTAATATATCAAAAAATAGTATCGTTTCGGCTTGTAGTCATTATAAAAATTAACAGAAAGAAAATATTTTACATTCCTTTTTGTACTGACTCTGAAATCTAGGTTGAGTGGGTGAAGCTCTTGTCTGGCTATCATAAGCACGTAGGTTTTAATTCCCATATCCACATAAAGATGGGTGCAGAACACATCTCTATTATCCCAGTGTTTCTATAGCAACATGGGAGGTGGAGACAGGAGGGTCCTGGGAAGCTTGTGGGCCAGCTAGCCTGTCTTATTCAGTGGCAAAACAAAACGAAATCCCAAGGAGACCCTGTTACAAAGAACAGGTAGGAGGCAAGGGCCAACACCTGAGGCTGTCCTCAGACTTCCACATGGGTACCATTACATGTATACACTCACATACATGAAAATACACACATTCACTTACATTGTATATACATATATACCAAAAGATTAAAAAAAAAAACAGTGCTAGCTAGCTAATACTGTTACCATTTTGTCTTTCTGGACTTCTATGCCATGTATACTTAAAGTATGTATGCATATAAAGTGATGGGAACTGTTTTGTGATTTTTTTTCCCTATTAGACAGCACATTTCACCAGCATCTAGAAAACAGATCCTTTGCCATCTTAAGGCATGTGCTTCACAGGAGTCTTCTTTGGGACATGCTTCAGAATGCATTTGGCATACTGCTGATTTACCAGGCTATTTTTAAAATGGACAAGCAGCTTTTTAATTAGTTGGCCGAGACTCTATTTAGTGAGTTGGCTCAGTTAGAAAGGCCCTCATGGCCTTTGCACATTTACAGTTCATTCTCATGACTTCTGGGAGATGTTCTCTGTAAAGGCATCACAGACACTGGATTCAAAAATACCAAACAGACCACTGGTTCTCCAGGAAATAAGGAACTCAGGTCCTTCAAGCTTCTAGTCACAACAGATGGGTATATGGTCCTTATCTTATGAGTATTCATGGAAAGATACATTAATGTATATAATGCACACTGCTGATTGTCGGCATTGAATGCAGGGCCAGCAGCAGGCTGATTCATGTCTCAAACAAACACACACATCTTCTTCATAAGGAACTGTAACAAAAAGATACTGGTGGTGGTGGTCATGGCAATGTGCATTAAAAAATGTGCAATTAAATATTGGGATTGCCAACCAGAAATCAAAAATATGAACTTTGTGGCATTAAATAGGCCATGATGCTATAGTATGATTCTTCAATGTTCCAGAGAGGCCCACATGCTAAAGGCTTGGCCAAGGGCATGGTTGTGGGGAGCTAGAATCTTCAGAGGTGAGATTTCACTGAATTTCAGGCTCAAACCATAACAAGCTGGGAATGTGCTTGTCAGATGACTCAGTCTTGACATTAAAGATGCTCAAAGGACTCATTTTAGGTTCCAAATAAATTTAAGTGAGTAGAAAAATCCTCAAACATGGGATTGCAAATGATAAAGATTGTGTGTTTATTAACCTGATTGAGGCCTTACTAAACTCCAACCTTTTACCAAGCATCTAGCACATCTTAGTTAATATTTATACCTACCTTCTGAAGTAGGCATTTCAAAGCTGATGAACTTTCTTCTTCTTTCCTTTCGACAACTCAGCTGTGCACACCAGAGTAGGTTTGGGCGAGATAATTACCCAGCTAGTTCCACTCAGAAAGGTGGGGAACCTGTCAGTTCTCTATGGCCTGGGGTTCTCAGGTAGTCTTGAGATGGAATTATGTCTCTTACAAGTTTTTAGTATATTAAGTTATGTTACCTGTCCTTTTAAAAATATTCATTTTATGTGTATGTGTGTGCTAGATGTTTTGTGCCTGAATGCATGTATGTGCATCACATGCATGCAGTACCTACAGATGCCAGAAGAGGGCATTGGATCCTTGGAACTGGAATTACAGGCACTTGTGAGCTGTCCTATGTGGGTTCTGGGAACTGAACTCAAATGCTCTTCAAAACCAGTGAGTGTTCTTAACCACCGAGCCACCTCTCCAGCCCACAGGTTACATTAGTGTAAAGTGACTTTGAAAGAAAAAGGAGAACAAAGCACCCATGAACTGTGTCAGTCAGATTCTCTGTTGCTTTGACAAATACCTAAGCAACAACATAAGGGAGAAAGGATTTATGTATTTTCATGGTTTTAGATCATTCTGGGGCAGAGGGCAGGATAGAACAGAGTAGCTCACATCATGGTAGCTGGTAAGCAGGGGGATGGGGTGGGGATAGACAGACAGACAAACAGACAACACACACACACACACACACACACACACACACACACACAGAGATTGCTTCATGAATACATAGGGTAAAATGTAGCCCCAAGGACATGTCCCCAATGTCCCTCTTCTTGCAACTAGGCTCTATCTCCTGTAATTTCCACAACCATCCAAACCAGCAGGAGCAGCTGGGGACCAAGGCTTCACAGCATGTGAATCAGCAGGAGCTGCTTTATATTCAAATCATAACAAAAGCAACCCTTACAAACAGTGGTGGTAACCCCAGTGAGTAGTAAGACCCTTCAGTGTGTAATGTTTACATACTAGTGAGTGTAACCACAGCAGATGTAATTGTGTATTCTTATTTTCACTTGGTAGGGTGCTGTTTTTTCATGCTGAAGTGTGGGACTTCAGAATAATTTACAGGTACCACTAGAACATCAACAAAGGATATCAGATTGTCATACTATAATTTATATAGCCATCCCTTGTCTCTGGGAAATGGAGATTGCTTCTTTCCCTCATGTAATTTGTGCTCTTTTCTCACAGTTTAATGAGCTCTTTGAACTTCAGATGAGGCTGCATAGGCCTCTAGATGGAATGGGTATGAAATTGCTCCATCCTGTCTGTAGTGCTTGTCCAGGTCTTAATTGTCTTACTTCCAGAATTCAAGAGACAGGAACTTGCTTTAAATAGTTTAAGCAAGCGAACAAGTAGGACCTTCCATGACTTTAAGCTGTCCCCAGGAGCCATGGGTGGAGTAAAGCATGGCTGTCTCTGGACTAGAACCAGGGTCAAGCTGGTGGCTGGTGCCAGAAGTAGCTCTCAACAGGCCTCTTCCTTGACTGTGTAGCTTCTCACATTAGCTCCTTGAGTATTCCCTTCATCCCCAGACTCTGCAGCCTACTTCCCTTGGTGTTTCCCATGGGCAAACATGGTTGTCCAGGCTGGTACCCTCCTCTCCTCATGTCTCCTTTAGCACCTGTTGAAGATCTAGGAGTTTCAGTTTCCTGTCCGTGGAAACACGAGCGTTGTTGGTACATTCATTCACCTGTGGCCCGTTGGACTGGGACCTTGGATTTTGTTTGGACTGCACATGTCAGGGGTGCCCTCTTGCTGAGGAAGGAGCAGTTTTCAGGGAAGTGGAACACAGGTAGAACACCACTATGTGGGTGACCAGGTTGGCATCTCCTGATGTGAATTACCTGTGACAGATGATTTTCTTCTCATGTCGGACCTTCCTTGGCATGAGGAAGATTTTGGGGCCACCTCCCCAAAGTCCACGTTCCGTACCTGGATCATGTACCAGCAGGCACCCAGAGCCTAATCTGGGAGAGGCTGTTGTAGCACGGTGCCTCTGACTTGTTATCACTGTGTTGTGATCCTGACTGCTTTCACTGTCCTCTGTCCACCAGGTCCTTCTCCTCTAAGGCAGTGAGAAACAGTGAGTCAATTGTCTTCCATTCTCACAGTAGAGAGTTTTCCTGACTGTGAATAGCCTCAGGTAGAACCATCTTGTCACACATCCTGACCACGTGGGCCTGATTCTAGAAGCTCTCATGCCAGAGTGCATTTATAAATAAATGCTCTTGTCTGATCTTGGGTACATTAATTCAGTTCGTTTCCAGCTCCTCTTATCTGGAATGAGCAACACCAGGCCTTGGGCTGCTGGGAGGATTATCTGGGATGCCATTTGAGAAGGCTCTTGCACTAGCCTGGCTATGATGGTGCCATTTTCTCGAAGTCTGGCATCCTGGGTTGTTCAGTGCAGCTCACATCTGTAAAGCATGGGTAGGAGGCTCATCTCTCCCTCCAGGTTAGCAATGGAAAATTTCAGGGCATGCCACAGCATGCTAACCTCTCTCTCTTTCTTCCTATTGTGCTGTTCTGTCTGTTGCCAGGAAAGTGAAATATGGTGATGTATGAAGCCTTTGGTATGGGGTATTGTTAAGTTGCTCTTCAATAACTGCCATGCAGCTTTGTAGGGGAAAATACATGAAGACATACATGGAGGGCCTGACATGTTAGCTGCTAAGCTAGCCAGGCACCTTTAGGGGAGAAGGCCTTACTGGCATACTTTCAAAGTAGCCTTGTTTTTCTTCAATTAAAAGTGGCTTGCGGGGGAGGGATGGTCAGCAGGTAAGGTGCCTGAGGAATTGAGTTCAATTCTCAGAACCGTCACTAAAAAAGAATACAGGAGTGATGGCTTATACTTAGATGCCAGTGTTGGGGAGGTGGAGACAGGTGGATCTCTGGGGCTCGGTGGCCTGCCAGTCTAGCCTACTTGGTGAGTTCCAGGCCAGTGAGAGGCAGGTAGATAGACAGTGCCTGAGGAACAACACTTGAGGGTATCCTTTGGCCTTCAAATGTGTCACACACACATGTGCACCCAAGTGAGCATGCACACACATACAGAGAGAGAGAGAGAGAGAGAGAGAGAGAGAGAGAGAGAGAGAGAGAGAGAGAGAGAGAACTGGGTGTTTCCAGAGGAGTTCACATCACTATTTTTAGTAGCATGAGCTTAGAGTGCCCTAAAGTACTCCTGCATGCTGTTTTTACCTTTTGAACATGTGCTTTATGACCTTGAGTTAAGCATGTTCCCTAATCTTCCCTTCTTGAACTGAACATGCTGGGGAATGTGCTGACCTCTCTGGATGAACCCCATTTCCACCCCCACCCACCTGCACCTCCCCCCCCCCCCCCCCCCCCCGCTTCCCTTGCTGGAGGGTGTTACTTTGGGAATGACCCCTGCAATCTCTTTTCCTGCTGCAGGTAGTGAGTCTTCGTGGCCCTGCTTATTTTGGCTTTGCATTTGGCAAGATGCAAGCCCATTGGTTAGACTGTTAAAAAGGTGCCTGGAACCTGTGTTTAATGAGTGTGATCATTAGGTACACATGAACCATGCTGTCTCCATGACATTCTGTCCTGACAAAAGTCATTCTTTCCCAGAGAAAGCAATTCCTGGGTTGACTGTTTTGTCTTAGTTACTTTTCTATTGCTGTGATCAAAGCAACTTACAGAAGGAAGGGTTTATTTTGGGTTGATGGCTCCAGAGGGCTAAGAGTCCTTCACCATCACATGGGGGAAGCGTGGCAGCAAGCACCAGGCATGGTGGCAGGAATAGCTGAGAGCTCACACCTCAACCCCAAGCAGGAAGCAGAGAACTACCTCATGATGGTGTAAGTCTTTAAACTCTCAAAACCTGCCCTCAATGTGACAGGCTTCCTCCAGCAAGGTCACAGCTCATAAACCTACCCAGTCAGCACCACTGGCTGGGGACCAGTTACTCCAATATCTGAGCCTATGAGGCCATTCTCATTCAAACCACCACATGGTTTAATGTATTGGTGATGGGGATGGTTTGCCAGGCCACCTGCCTCCCTCCCTCCCTTCTTTCCTTCTTAACGTGAGATCTTGATAGACAGCCCAAGCTGACCTCAAACTCACAATCCTCCCGCCTCCCAAGTGCTGGAATTAGCTATATCTATGTGCCACCATTCCTGCTTTAACTGGCAGACTCTTTAAAAATAGTGTCTTTGCATTTCTGAATGATCTTCTGTTTGGGGGGTGTTTAGAGGCCAAACTCAGAAGAGGTTCTGAAAGAGGGGGGTTCTCTGAGGACTAGAAATAGGACATTCTTATCTTTTGCTTCTTGGATTCCCTATGCCAAAACTGTCCCCAGGTCCTATTGGTTTCTCTTTTGTCATTTAATCTGCAGGCTACATCCCTCCCCTCCCGCACTGGCCCAGATTTGGCCACTCATACTCTTGCCTGATATCCTGTAAATCTCCCTAATTGCCTCTTGCATACCCATCCCAGGTTCATCTTACTTAAGTTTCTCCTTTGTGTATGTCCCAGCCCCAGCCACGTGCTCTCAATTTACCCCTTATTTTATTTATTTTTCCCTGAGATAAAACTTACATAGTACAATAGACAAATCTGAGTCACAAAAGTAATTTAAATGTTTTTATTAAAATGTTTTTATTTTAAAACAAAATGAGCCAGGGGTGGTGAGTCTTACTTATCATCCTAGCACTCCAGTTATGAGGCAGTAGGATTATAAGTTCAAGGCAATAATGACACTATCTCAAATTAAAAATAAATAATAAAAAAGGAATCCATGAAATGAAACCGAATATATCCTAAACTATGATTTAAGTTTGTGGTTATTTTAAGAAGTCATTAATGAGATATCCTTGATTTTTTTTCCCCCTCAAACACATAGAGCATGTCTCATTCAGGTGCTGGATTTCCATTTCTTCAGCATTCACAAACTTTATCTGCCTCCCTCTCCTTCAATGCCCTAAGGTAGGACGGTCTCAGAGGTGGTTCCTGGTGTGCTTACAGGTTACTAGACAGCTAAACCACAAGATCTTAGAAGGCAGGAGGCAGCATGGCTAGAAGACATTGTGTGGTGTGCCAGGAAGTGAAGTTTGTTATGTTTTAGGAGGCAGTGTTGAAGCCCAGGACAGGGTCTGCGGCTTCTCTGAATGCTCTGAATGGCCGTCTCTGTTTAAGCAAGGTGAGCCATGCTTGGTTGCCATCACCTGAGCTGTAAACCCTCCTGTTTCTAACTTGCCTCCAAATTCCCACCCACAGGATTACTTAGATGGAAATCTGTTTCCAGGACAAGTATGTGATTTGGAAAAAGGCACTTCTGATAATGGCACTTCATTTCAGCCACTGGCCTCCAAGGTCCTAAGGAATGAGACACAGGAAAGACCAGTTTTTGATGGAAGAAGTGCTCCCTGCCCCCAGCTTTTTTTTTCTTTTTATTCGCTGTTACGTTTTTTGAAAAAAAATATTTTTTATACAATATATTCCCTCCTGGTTTCCTCCTCTTCCTCCTTCTCCTCCCAGATAGTCAGCCCCCACCCAACTCCATGCCCTTTTTTTCTCTCCCTTTAAAACAAACAGGCACACTGGACAGTGGTGGTGCACGCCTTTAATCCCAGCATTTGGGAGGCAGAGGCAGGTGGGTCTCTGAGTTTGAGGCCAGCCTGGTCTACAGAGCAAGTTCCAGGGCTACACAAACAAAACAAACAAACAAACAAAAACAAGAAAAAACAAAACAAACAAAAAAACAACCAATCCTAAAACAGGCAAACAAAAAACAAAGCATAATAAACAAAAAGAAAATAACATAAGAAACACACACATACAAAATCCATAAAAACACAAAATTGGAAACCATAATATATAAGCAAAAGGCCAGCAAGACAAAAAAAATGCCCAAACAGAGCACTATGAGACAAAAAGTCTACAAAAATATCATTGAGTTCATTTCGTGTTGGCCATCTTCCACTGGGCATGGAGCCTACTCATAAGCCAGTGAGACTCCGTTTAAAGAAACTCATTTTCCCTTTGCAAGTGGATAGCGTCTTAGTTAGGGATGGAAGCCCATGTGCATTTGACCCTCTCAGTGCTGGGAAGATGTCCATTTTGAAATCGGGCAGGCCTTGTGTATGCTGCCACCGTCTGGAAGATGCTGTTTCCTTGGAGTCTTCCATTCCCCTTGACTCTTAGATCTTTCTGCTTCTGTCACTCTGTGAACCCTGAGGGGAGGGTTTTGATGAAGGCATCCCATTTAGGACTGAATATTCCCAAATCTCTCATTCTCTATATAATTTTCCAGCTGGGTGTCTCTGCATTAGTCCTATCTACTGCAGGAAGAAGTATCTTTGCTGACGGCTCAGTGAAGCACTGATCTATAAGTACAGCAGAATGTAGTTAGGAGTCATTTTTACCACTGCTTCTTTAGCAGAACAATAGGATTTGGGTTTCCCCTAGGCCTATCTAGTCTAGATTCTTGGCCACGGGAGCAGGGTGAAGCATGCATGGGTTCCATTTTGTGGCGTGGGCCTTAAATCTCATCATAGAGTGGTTACACCCACAGTATTTGTGCTGCTGTTTTACATGTAGGCAAGTCGTTGCTGTAGACTGCAGAGTTGGTAGCTGGGTTGGTGGTTACTTTTCTAGAGGAAGGTGTTTGAGTGATGGGGTCTTTCAGGGAATGGGCTCCAGTGCCGGTAATGAGGAGAGTGAAACCCTGAGACCTGAAAACTGAGGGGGATGGTCATCCTTGTGAGATTGACTAAGACCAACTCTGCACTAAAGCAGCCTTTTCCCTAGAGTGTGGTTCCCCCATCCCTTAGCCTGGTGAAGGAGGGCAATCTGTTTCTTAAAGCAAAATATGGTTGCCGTTATCAGTCTGTGGCCAACTCTAGCATCCAGCTTGGTACCATGGAAGCACTGATGAGGTTGCAAGTCATTGTATGCATTTGGCATTTGGAGTCAAAGATCCAAAGTCTGAATATCTAGGCTTTGTCCCTTGGAAATTGGGTGACTCCAAAGAAGCCATTTAGTCCATCGCATCTCAAACTTTAATGTGTACACAAAGCACCTGGGTTCTTGTTGAAAAGTGGAATTGGATGCAGTAGGTGTCAGGTGGAGCCTAATGCTCCTCATCTCCAATAAGCCTGTGAGTGATGCTGAGTAGCTAGGACTTAACTCTTCTGTTCCTTGGTGACCTTAGTCCTGAGAACCTTGTCTGCAGAGCAGTAGGCACATTGCACACATAAGAGGGTGTTATTCAGAGAGGGTGTGTGTCAGGCAAGAGAGCGGTGACCTGACCTTTTCTCCTCTCACAGGACTTGACACTGGGTGGGAACCTCACACTTGCCTTCCTCCCCACAGCTTCCTTATGTTGCTGCCAGGTGCCTCATGTCTTGGGAGATGTTTTGTACTGATGTCTGCGAGCCTCTGACTTGCCAGAGGCCTCTGCCTCCGGCTGTACTTCCCACAGCTGGGGCAGATCAGCTCAGTCTGAGATTTGGACACAGTGCTTAACCCTGGCATTTTGTCCTTTGCCTGCAGGTGGTTGCCTTCATGAAGTCCCCAGTGGGTCGGTACCTGGACAAGCATCCTTTCCTGGCTCTCACCGTGCTGATGTTTGTTAGCATGTCAGCCATCCCTGTCGGCTTCTTCCTGCTCATCGTGGTGCTCACCTCCCTGGGTGCTCTTATGGGGGCCATAATACTGGAAGGTACTCTGCCCAAGGTTATTGGGAAGTAACTCAATAGGGTGGACAGTTTTTGTTGAACATCTGCCGTTCTTATCAAAGACAAGTCTTTCTGGTCCAAGGCAGCTTGTCAGAGTAGTTAAAACACAGTCTCTTATGTTCCATCAGCCATCCATTACCACCATTGTAATTTGGGATGTGACTTACTCCTTCTGAGCCTTAAATTAGACAGGCAACAAGACAAGCAAAGAGATCCCAAGTGTAATATAGTTTGTGAACAGTAGAGAATGGAGGCAACCAGAGGCCCAGCCGGTTGATACCAGAAGCTGAGGCCGACCTAGGTTGTTGAACTTCCTGCCATTAAAAATGATGTCAGAAATGTGAATTTTTATGGCAAACCTCCTGACTTCAAAAATCCGAGTTAGCTGCCATTATTTTAAATACCCTGGCCCAGGGTCTTCTCATTTTCAGTCCATTTCAGATGAAGGTACCTCCTAACCATGCTCTCCTCCTAGGACTGATCATCTCTGTGTGCGGCCTCTCACTTCTCTGCATCCTCTGTGGCATGGGCTTTGTATCGCTTGCCATGTCAGGAATAGCCATGATGTCCTATGTGGTCGTGTCCTGCCTCATGAGCTACTGGTTTTCTCCCAGGTAAATACATGCCAATGGAACAACTTAATCTTGGGCATTTGAGGGGTTCTCACAGATTAACTCTCTGCTCCCACTTGGTGTCTAGCAGCCAAATTATAAGAGATGGGTGTTCTTCACAGTTGCCTGTAGACATTAGATGTCAGCTACATGTTCACAGTAGAGTGTCATACACACATACATACAAGCATCACTACCCTAGTCCATCACCCATAGAGCTCATCTCTTGGCTGTAGTAGCTTTGTGAGGCAGTTACTTACTCTTTTAAAAAGATATCTGTTTAATGTACAAAGGCCAAATGGGGGTAGAGTTTAGGAGGTTTGGAAGGCAGGTAAACAGCAGGAGGCTTGTTCATCAGGTTGTCATGCCTACCTCTCAGGGTGGTACAGGAGCTGGGAAGTAGCTGGGAAGTAGTCTCCTCTGCTTGTCACAGTGTGAGCTTCTCCACATGGTAAATATGGCTCATGTTTACTATGTGGAGTTTTTGCCCCCATAGTATGGCTCCTGGGTCTGGAGGAACAGTGATCTTTTTAGATGCTGGAGGGAAACCCAGCGGTACTGGAGTGCTTGGGAGACAGTCTTTCATAATGTGCTACCTCCTGCTACTCAGGGGGTTTTCAAAGGCCACTGTTTTGATACTTGATTTTTGTGCTGCGTATAGATTTTAGATTCTTAAGTTCCCATATACTGAGTCTCTCTTGTACTTAAGTTTTCGCTGATTTGATGACTGTGGCTAAGGTACTTGCTTCCTGTATTGCTTAGTGCCAGAGTCTCTGTTAAGCACATTCCAGCCTCATCTCATTTAACTCTTGGAGTGAGCCTCATTCTGTGATTGGAAAATGAAAGCCAAGTGCACAAGCTGAGACTAGCTGAGAAGGGACTTAAATCCAGGTCAGCTGAGTCTGGTAAAACTCTCAGCCAAATATAAAGTGGCTATAAAGCATAGATAATCAACAATCTCTGGAAAGGGATGACAGTAACTATTCTAGGGCATCTAACCGTGGCCAGCCTCTGAGCTCTGCTGCTGTACCGTGAGAGCAGGTAATAAGCAAATAAACTGGTCTGGCTGTGTTCCAATGAAACGTTATTCAGATTTTACAAAAACAGATGGCTTCAAGTCTATGGCCATGATTGATTTGCCAGTCCACGCTCTAAAAAAAAACCATTAGGACCCTGAGCACAAAAGGCTGTCTTGTCACTTGTCTAGCTTGGTCAAGGTCCTGGGTCTGATCCCCAGCCTTCCCCTTCCCTTCAAAAAGTTTATCCTGTTCTTATCTTCTGTTGATGCGTCTGTGATCTTAAATCGCTCAGGGGTTGTTCTCACACGATTGCTTAAGTGATAATCCCTGGAGTCATAGCCAGATTCTCATAAGTTGCTTTGATCACTATCAGTTTTAAAGAACACACAGTGCCCTATTTGGCTTATTCCTCCAATGCTTTGGAGCTAAAATCCCTCCCCATCCTTGAACTCTGTGTTAGTCAGGCTGCGAGTTAAAGATTATACTGCAGAAGGTAGCCTGATGGGGTGCTTGGGAGACAGCTCTGGTGGAAGTCCCAAGAGTGAGGATCCGAGTTTGGAATCCCAGAACCCACATGAACATGCCAGGCATGGTATTCACTTGTAATCTCGGCACTGGGGAGACAGAGATAGTTGGGTTGCTGTGGCTTGCTGGCCAGCCAGCCCAGCCTACTCAGAGTGTTCCAGGCCAATGGGAGACCATTGTTCAGTGGGGTGGTGCTGGGGCACCGTGAGAGAGAGCTCATGAGCACGCAAGCGAGCACAAGAGACCCTTCCTACCAAGTGAAGTCTCTCCTTAGAGCTGCTCCTCATGCTCCCCAAAGACACACATTAGAACTTAGTCAGATGTCAGTCAGCTTGGAGAGAGGTTCAGCTTTCTTAGCTGCTATGATAAGAGCTCACAGAACACGCCAGCCAAGAGTGCTGCACATGTGGCTGGGCCATTCACGATGTTGCTCCTAAGCTAATCATTTTGTGTTTTCACCCCACAGGCCACTGACCCAGCAAAATGCCAACGCTGACTGTCAGCTGGCTATGAAGTCCACAGACTTCGAGGGGCTCTACCAGGAATGACGGGCGGAACGGAAGCAGAGGTTGCACTCTAAGCATGCTGGGAAAGCTCTCCCTTTCGACTCTTGCGTCATAGCTCAGAGAGAGGGCTGGAGGCTTGCTCTGCTTCGCCACTCACTGTGTCTAAATTTCTGCAGGGGCCGGCCGCCTCCCCACCCCTCCCCACTCCCCAGGATGCAGTCTTGACCTTGGCAGAGTCCCAGGCTTCTTGAACCGGGAAGCTTGACCACTAGGGACTGTGGGTTGAGTCCCAGGCCCCAAATGGGAGTAAGGTAGATTTGTTTGTGAAGTTTAGTTTCATTTTATTGGGGGGGGGGGGATGAAGAAGAGGGTTTTTCCCTCAGTTGTTTGAAATAAGAGGTAAAAAGAAAGAACCCAAAGAGAGCCAGCTCTTCTACCTTTTATCACTTTTTTTCTCAGAAAGAGCAGCAACATCTGGGAATCGTGGCCTTTTTAAACTTGAAAAGCAATCTTAACCTTGCAGCCAGGTGTCCTTTAGAAAAAGTCTCAAGGCTTAGTTGTTGAGTGCCTTGATCTTTGACATATTTGCACTTGATATGTTTATATTGTTTTTTAAAAGAGCTTGCAGTATCAAGCAGTTTCTTAACAAACAAACAAACCAAACACATACTGAAGACTACAAAGAAAAAAAAAGCCTGTGTGATTTCCTCTAAATTTACTATGGTATTCTATTAAATATTTATTTGGTTCTTGTTATGTTCTCTTTCCTACCCATTCTCATATGTCAGACATGCATTAATCAGATTCTGCTATCATGACAAAATACCAGAGCTAATTGTCTTTATAAAGGAAAAATCACAGCTTGTGGGTTTAGAGGTTTCAGCACAGAGCCCCTTCGTCCTGTTGATTTGGGCCTGTGATGGCATAGTACATGGCTGGAGTTCCTGACGGGGGCCTGCTGACCTCATGGTGGCTAGGGAGCAGAAAGAAGAGCCTGGGGTCCCAGTAGTCCCTTTAAGGGCAGCCCCCAGTGACCTAACTTCTTCCCCTTAGGCCCCATTCTCTAAAGGTTCCTTTTTCCCATTAACACCATGGTCTGGTGACTAAGGCTTTGACACATGGACCTTGGGGAACACAAACAAAACAAAGCAATTTCTCTGTTGATTTCACAGCCCATCCTGTGTAATTTGGGGCATTAGTTACTTTTCTTATTGTGATCAAATACCCAACAAGTAGCAACTTCAGGGTGGAAAGGTTCATCTGGCTTACAGTTAACGGGACTGCAGCCCAGCATGGTGGGGATGGAATGGCAGCAAGTCACGTTACACACGTCGTCAGGAAGCATTTAGAGGACTGGAAACTGAGCCCAGTTGAGAACCTCAGGGCCTGCCCCTAGCAGGTACCAGGAACTGAACACATGAGTCTATGGAGGACTTCTCACATTTATACTACAAAACACAGCTTATTTAGTTGCTAGAGACAACATCCAACTCAAAACTGTTTCCAAAAGGATTGGAGCGATTTGGAGAGGTAATCATTTCATCAACCAAAACCCAGTGGGAAGAGCTTTGCAATTGTGTTTGAGAAAGGGCTTCCCTGTAGTCCAGGCTGGCTGCAAGATCTTCATGCATTATAAAGATCTGGAGCACATGTGATTTCACCCAGCTTTCCTGACTGAGCTGCTTTCCCAGCATGTCTGTCCCACAAAGAGGTTTCTGAAGCTCTCGTTGCACCCTGTGCTTCACAAGGAGGCTGCTCTATACCAGTAGTATGTGCAAATTTTAGGCTTGGCGCTGATTGGATAGATCTGGGTCATGTGACCAACCTTGCCCCCAATCACAGTGGCCAGTATAATAGCATTTGCTCAAATGGCATGTGTATATATGGAAGGGCTGGGAGAGGGTCTAGATCAGCAGCTTTGGCCCCACAGTTGGGTGGGGCTGCAGAGAAGGAAGGAGCCCCCACAGGAATACCAGAAGAAAAGGAAGTTTGCTGGGGAGAAACAAATGGTGAGGCATGATGCCACTGGCCGGCGGGATGTAAAGTTCTCAACTTTCCTGCATCCTATGCTATTCTGCTTCATCCGACCCTAAAAGGGATCCATCCATTAGAGAACAAGAATTGTCCAAGGCTGCCCACACCACGAAGTAGTAGTAGTAGCAGTTACTGTTTATTGACCAGCTCTTTACTTCATGCAAGGGTCTGACCTGTGTATCCTGCTGTCCAGCTTGCTGAGTTCCGAGACTTCAGTCTTGGGCAACACAGAGGTCCCCGGCCTTGTTCTCAAGATTTAATGTCTGCTAGGGATCAATTATCAGTTGTATTTGTGATTTATTTATTTATTTATTACTGATTGACAATCTACAGCAACTACTGGCATAAAAGGACATAGCAATATTAACAGGGTTGGGTGGGGGTTCTTCTCTGAGGTGTGTCTGGGAAAGGATCTACATCTAAGCACACATGGTCATGGGTCACATTCAGCTCCTTGAGGGCTACAGCTGGAGACCCTGGTTCCCTGCTTCATGTACCCTCTCCTTGTGACAGCTAACAAAGTGGCAGTCTCTGTCTTCAAAGCCACCAAGGAAGAGACTTAACGAGACGGGTATTACATTTTTGAGTAACACAGGCACGTTCAAACACACACACACACACACACACACACACACACACACACACACACACATGTATCTTGTCATGACTCTTGTTCTTTAGAAGTAAGTCCTGGGAATGTCCCACACCAGGGAGAAGGGGTCACACAAGGGCATGGGAACCGCAGATGGATCACGGGCTCCCCTCGAGTCTGTAAGGTCTTCAACTGTGACAAGTACACAGAAGAAAAGTGAAAGTGATAAATATATGAGGGCCACTCCAGCTACAGAGATTGGGGACTGCTCTGTGATCAAAAGAAGGACAGGTTGTGACTGTGGAGAAAGGTGTTCCCAGAGGAGGGCACAATGTCCCAAAGTCTTGAAAACCAGAAGGAACTTAGTGTGGCTGGCCTGGTAAGGCACATGGAGAAGGGGCAGTTGTTTATACCAACACAAGGGGTGTGGGTAATGCAGGATCTTACACGAGAAGAGTCATGGCCAGACTTCAGGGTTTTCATTTCTGTACTTTCCTTTCTGTTTGCCTGCCTTCTCACTCCCCTTTCTCTCTTCCCCTTCCTGATAGGGCACTGCTCTAATTTACTTGGAACTCTGTTCTGCCCCAGCCTTCCACAGGTTTGGATTAGAGGCATGTAATCTGCCCAATCAGGTTGAGGATTTTTTTTTTGTGTGTGTGGCTCACAGCCAAAGGGTTGGTAGCAGGCAAGCCACTTAAGAGGTCTGCAGAGGCTGGGGTCACAGGATGGTTGTGGCTTTGACATAAACCAGGTTGGAGGGGATGAAGACCTTGTGTGGACATTTGTTGGTGGGTTGGTGTAGGTAGAGAAGGAAAAGGGAACACAAAGTTGACCCCTAGATATTTACCTTCAACCAGTGATGCTATTTCTGGAGATGGAGCCTAGAGAAATCCACATCCTGAATTGCTGAGTCCAGCTGTGCCATTTGACACCAAGAGGATGTGTCAAGTAGACAGCTGGCTTGGAGGAGGGTCTCGGCTGGGACACAAGATTTGGGAGTATTTGCAGGGCTTTGCGCAACTCTTCTGGGGAGGCTTTTCAGCTACTAGGCAAGAGCTTTTCAAAACATATTTCTGATTACATAAACACTCTTGCTTCAAACTCAGCCAAGTGCAAAGTGCTTTCCCACAGCACTTAGAAGCACTAGGCCCTTCTATTCATGGGTAGACCAATTAGTTTCCCTACCTGCTTACGTTCTTAAGCATCAGCTTCTAGATCTCAGAAAGGAAGCCAAGGTTTGGAGATTAAATGACTTGCTGATTTCAGCCAGGAAGCATGATATCTAAATCAAGGCTAGGCTGATTGAGCCTCATGCCACAGAAGCTACTGGCCTTTTAGACATAGTCCAAAGGATAGCTCGTTGGAAAGGTAACCGGCACCACACCATGAAACTGTAGCTTTATGCGGTAATACATTTTGCTTATCTTTCTGTCCAGAAAACTTTGTTTCCTTTACTTTTGAGGACTTGCTGTGTGCTAGGTGCCGTCTTCAGTCTGTAGTCTGTGCTTCCAGTCAGTCCAAACTCTTGTCCATTTTAAAGGTGAGGAGGTGAAAAGATTGAGAGCTTAAACTTCATGAGGGCAGTTTGGGAGGTGGGACTCAAACCCAGTTTACCCGTCTGAAAAACTCACCCTGTAACCAGTATGTTGTTCAGTATGAGTTCCTCTACCTGCCTTTGAGGCCTTCTGGGGTCAGCCCTGTTCCCAGATATGTGAGGTTCCCAAGCAGCAGAGTACCCATGGCCTTTGTGGTTGTGCAGAATGACCCCAGGGGTCACTGGTGTCATATTACAAATGTTCAGCTTCAGATGGAGTAGTATCTATAATAGCAGTGTGTCAAACACCAAATCCTTGTGACTTCTATTGAAGCCATGAGGAATGGGAGTCCCTGTGACAACTGGGTACAGGAGCTTTCAGCCACACCTGGAAATGTTACAACAACAAAAACCATGGAAGGGAATGAGCTCCAGTCATGCCCCCCTCCTCCCACCAAAAAGTTTGTTTTTGAGCCAGTAGAGGGAGCCAACATCCAGGCCAACTGAAGCCTGCAGGCCAGAAACTCCCCAGCGCAGAAACCAAGCATCAGAACCTTGCTTCTTTAAGCATGGCAGACAGCATTAGAGCTTTGACAGGGCTTCCTCCAGCTTCCAGATAAGGCTTTCCACCAAATACACTCTGAGCAGCCAGGGAATAGGTATCTTCTCCAAAATCACTATTGTGGACGGCAAAACTGAGGCCCAGAGAGGATAACGACTTACCCAGAGCCATGCTGTGAATCTGCAATAGCCAATCTGGAAACCTGGACTCCTGTATCCAGCATTGACTTTGTGGCATGTTTCCTATCTCCTGAATTCCAGGAAGATGACTTCTAATAAATATAGGCAAGAAGTAAGAAACTGCGATACTGTCAGTTCTGAACCAAGCTTCTTTTCATAGTTGGTCCTTGACTTCAACCAACCACGAATGAAAAATATTTGAAAAGCAAACACGTCTGTGCTGAACATGCACAGGCTTTTTAATGTTATTTCCTAATCAATACAAGAAGCCTTTACATAGCACTCACATTTATTAGGTGTTAAAGCAGTGGAGGGAGGTATGTGTAGGTTTTATACTAATATGGCTTTTTATAGAAGGTTGTTGTACGACTTTTTCTAGAGAGATATGAGCAAATGCCTATTCCTCCAGCTAGGACACAACTGTTACATTCTAGGGGTCTGGATTGGGCTCGTTTTCTCTGCCAGTTAAAGAATTAAAAGGCAGGAAAAAATCTTGAGCTCAACAGTAACAGCAGGGGAAATTTCAGACACAACAGCCAGAATCAGTCAATGAAGAAAGAATTTTATTAAAGGTGAGGAAACGTGTGTGCGTGTGTGTGTGTGTGTGTGTGTGTGTGTGTGTGTGTGTGTGTGCGTGTGCGTGTGTGTTAGCACATGCGAGTGCATGCACCTGCATGAGCACAGTAAGGCTCACAGAGAGAAGACCCTTTGTAAAGCAGAGGGGGGCAGTCGGGTGCTAATTCCTTGCCTCTTCTGAAGGGCTGGGGCCTTTAAGGGTCTTTGGTTAGCTAGAATGGGGCCGTGTCTTCTTTCCTTAATTTAGGGTTGGTTGGTTTAAACAAGAAAGGGATGCTGATAGGCCCACAGCTTTTTCTAACCATGCCTTGAACTTATAGGACTAGTCTGCTGGTATGTGTGTGTTGTGGGGGCAGAGGAGGGGGCCTTACTGAGAAAAAACCCTCTAGACTTTTGTCTCAAGCTGCCAGACCCTTTCCTCAGGTCAAGAAGGTAAGGAAGAGGCCAGAAGTTCACTACCTTTATTATTTATCTGTGGCCCCTCCTGTCTAACTACTAGTCCCTGACAATGACAGACCAAGATTAATGATTAAAATAGCCATCGTTGGTGAACCCATGAGTTTACTGGGGTTACTGACAGGAGCAAGGGTAAGCGATAATTTACAGGAGCATGGGCGACTCACAGGCCACTTCATCACTGAAAAGTCCATCCCAGTGTGGATGATGATTCACAAAATCTGTTTCCCTGGAGCTCTCTGCCCAAACTGTCATCTCCCACAAGAGTGTCTCTTTTCCCCGGGCAATCGTTATAGACTGTACAGCTTTGGGAAGGGGCCTTGTGTGATTGTAACTTTCTGAGTTTCCTTTAACTTCCTCTAGGAAAGGACAACTGTGACACATTTCCCATTAAACCACTTCCCTGCAGAAATGTCTATGGGAATAGAAAGATGAAGACAGCTAGATCTGGTCCTTTCAGGCTTTGGACAGGCTGGACCAAAAGCAAAAACTACTCTTACTTTTGGTATATATAAGTCTGCTTATTAATCAGAGGAAACCCCCAAACTTGGTGTTATATGTATTTCAAAAGATGTGTTATGTAAGATTTATTATAAAAAATAGGAGTTCTTTAAGCCTAAGGGCAATTTTATTAGAGTTGAAAGAAAAGCAACAAGGTGGGCTAGCTGTAAATCTCAGCCTGGAGGAGTAGAACAGGGCCAGGGGGCCAGGAGAGCCTGACTGATGGAGTTAAGCCAGAATGGAAGTCACCCACATGGTGGACAAGCAGCCATTTGGCAGGGAGAGGGCTTTAGAAAAGAGTGAGAAAGCCCAAAGTACCAGAAAAAGCACACTTAGGTTCCGGCCAGCATCTGAAAGAAAAAGACAAGAGAAACAGAAGGAATAGCTAATCTCTCTGCATCCGGGAGCTCCTTAAGCCTGACTCGGTGTGAATGCTATTACTTGCAAAAAGCACTATGCTTCCTTTAAAAATTAAGACCCCCTTAATATGCCACTAAACATGAACTCCAGAGATGAGTGCTTCATAGGTTGAGTCAGGCCATACAAGGAACTCACTAAGGATCTAAGCTCTCTGTGTTTCTGCTCTCTCATTCCCAGAGTGTCCCAAGGTTCATTTCCTCTTGGGCATGAGAGGGCTGCTACAGTTCCAGGGATCACAGGGTCCCGTAATCACATTCAAAAGCAGACAGAAGAAAGGGCTAGCTGAAAAGGACATGGGGAAAGACAGAGATGGCCCCACCACTTTCCTTTTAAATCTCATTACCGGAAACCATAGATCTCACCCACCTCTAAACCATGGGCAAGGGGAAGGGGGGCTTTATTTTGGTTATCTTAGGCTAGTCAGGAAATGTCCCCTGAGGAATGCAGAGCTGTGCCAGAAGAAAGGCCAAGTTCTCTTAGCAGGAGAGTCGGCAGGAAGGAAAGAGGAAAAGAAAAGGCAAGAACTGTTTTGATTAAACCCTATACTACCTGCCCCAGGGCTTTTGTGTTTGCTTGTGTTTATTCACAAAGTGAGGATTTTTAAGGGCTGTGCGTTGAAGGACCTAGGAGAGATATCTGGTCTGTTTCTTCAGGGCCTGCAGGAGAATCTGTCCCTTTGTCCCTTTCATCTTATAGTGTCTACTTCTGGTCTCTGGCTAGCACCAGGCTTGGGGTTAAGGGGTTACTCAGGCTGTTCGTACCTGCAGCAGATGCCCCTCCCTCCCCTCTCCCCCTCCCCTCATCACAGCTGCTTTAAAAAGAGACAACAGCCACCCTATTGGTACTGGGGCTGGCTTTAACTTCCTGGGAAGCTCCTCAGGGAACTAGACACCAGGAAACACAGCCCATTGCTGTGTGTGACCTCACAGTCAAAAGGACTGGATCTTTCTGCCTTTTCTTGCTCTCCCACAATCGGAGAGAACAGTGCACTTAGGCACTGTGAGCTCCTCATTTAATACATATGGCACAGGCCCTTCCCCACATCTGAACCTGTAGGAGAGGAGACTGATTCGTCTCTTTAGTCCTCCCATCACACTGCCTGAATGTTTGTGGTACAATTACTGTTCTAGTAAATTCTTACCTAAAAGGACAAGCTGAGACAACCCAAGACCTTCCTCTTCCTCCGTCTTCACAATGGACCACTCCAGTCTCTGCTCCCCTCGGCTTGCCTTTCTCCGCAGCCAGATTTCCCTTTTATAGGGATATGTGTAGTTATATTCATGTCCTGCTTCAATAATCCAGATAATTTCCCCATCTCAACTGCCTTAAGTTTATCATGACAGTAAAGCCATTCTTGCCATGTAGGGAACATTCACAGGTCCCAGGGATTAGCACTCGAATATCACTGGGGCCGTCATTTATCCACTCATTATTCATTTAGAGGGTAAGGTCAGAGCATGTGTACTTCATAAAATATGCATCTGAGGACCTCTGGTGTAGCACTTGGCTTTATTCATCCTGTCGTAATGGTTCATTGTCTGATCTCTGAGGCTTCATTTAGAGTGTTTTGGTATTGTGTTTATGGCTTTGTTCATCCTGTAGTAATGGTTCATTGATCTCTGAGGCTTCATTTAGAGTGTTTTGTAGTATTGTGTTTAGATGCTTCAGGACTGACCATGCAGCTTTGTGTCAGGGCACTGATTATTTCATTGAATTCGTCCCTGCTTCCCTGCCATGAGATTAGGACAGTGACATGGATTGGAGTGTGGAAAACTGTGGTGGTATTGTGTTCCCCAAAATATTGTACACTCTAATAAACTTATCTGGGGTCAGAGACAGAACAGCCACTAGATACAAAGGCTAAAAAATGGTGGCACTCACACCTTTAATCCTAGCACTCCAGAGGTAGAAATCCCTCTGGATCTCTGTGAGTTCAAGGCCACATTGGAAATGGCAAGGCATGGTGACACATGCCTTTAATCCCAGAAAGCGAGCCTTTAATCCCAGGGAGTGATGGTAGAAAGCAGAAAGGTATATAAGGCATGAGGACCAGAAACTAGAAGCATTTGGCTGGTTATGCTTTCAGGCTTCTAGCAGCACAGTTCAGCTGAGAGCCATTCAGATATGAGGACACAGAGGCTTCCAGTCTGAGGAAACAGGACCAGCTGAGGAATTGGCAAGGTGAGATAGCTGTGGCTTGTTCTGCATCTGATCTACCAGCATTCACCCCAACAAGTGGCCTCAGGTTTGATTTTATTAATAAGAACTTTTAAGATTCCTGCTACAGAAAACTGGCACAGAGATTGTTCTGTCTGCTCAAGGCCACACAGCTAGTGCGATATAAATCCAGAATCCAAACCTTCCTATTTTGAAATCCCGTGTACTCAAGAAAACTACACTAGCCACAGAACAGGTCAGGGAAGAAAAGTTAAATTAGAGGTCTCTTTCCACAGTATACAAGCCCATTCCCAGCCCCTGCACCCTTCATCTTCAGACCCACCCAAGAGCCTTTATGCTATTCCTGACACCTGTGTCACAATTACAACCCATCTCTACCCACTACAGAAGGTCACAAACCCAGTGAGATGAGGGAGCAGCCTCTAGGGGTTTGAACTTGATTCCTAGCCCACACAGTTCCTCTCTGAATAGGCTGCCTCCCCCACATACCGTAGGATGTGTACTTTCAGAAGTTGAGAATCCGACTTGAATCTACTGCTCGCTGTACTTGTTCCAGGCTACCATGGCAACAAGTGTTCATCCCGGCAGCTGCTCTAGGCAAGTTCCACTTTCCACCCTCCAAGTTCTGCTTCGGGGCTTGTGGCAAACACTTCAGAAGGGAGTTGTGCCGTAGAGAAGTCTAGAAGCCCAGGCAATCTTGATCTCCACACACATGTACCAACTTGCAGATGAGGGTCTACCAAGAGCTTAGGGGACTGTGATATCCTGAGCTATAGTAGGGTATGAGTAACTCATGGATAACATGAGCATTTTCAGTGATGTATTTTTCCAATTTGTGGTACATGAGTCATTAGAGGGTGGATTGGTTTCCCTTAGCTGCTTCAACAACTGAACACAAACTTAGCACCATAAAACAAGAGTATTGCAGTTACAAGTCTGGAAGTCCGAAGTCCAAAATGGGGCAGTAGAGCTGTGTGCCTCGGGAGGTTCCATCAGTGTCTCCTCACTTGTTCCTCTCTTAGTGGCTGCCTGGGGCTCCTTGGCTTGTGACCCTGAACCACTCAGATTTTGGCTACCAGTGTCACATCTTCTTGGAGTCCAGGTCTCCTGTGTCTGCTTTAATAGGACCCCTGTGATTGGCCCGCCTATATCATCTAACCATATCAAGACCACCTATCACATCTACAGTCCATGTCTCCATGGGAAGCTACCAATGCTGATACATATAGATTTGCTTTTAGGATTAGGATGTGGACATGAGGTGCTGGAGTTATTTAAGCAACCAACTTATTTTTGCATTTGTGGTGCATGCTATTAAATCAGCGTTCGTTTTAATGTCATTTAAAGGGCACAGCACATAAAAGTTTTATTTCTGGTTCAAATGTGCGGCAACATAGAGATATAAAGTTCTATACAGGAAAGTTTGAGTTCAAACTAGATTCTTGCTTTATCAGTAAATAACTCCTTCTACCCTTGTAAAGCCAGGTGCAAAGAATGGCTTTGATGACGAGCTTTTAACCCTATTACTCTGGACACACCAGACCTTCCACACAGTCTAAGCACAGTCATTCCTCGGGCCAGGATTTTGACTCTGCAAAACTCTTAACATGACCGGGGAAGAAAGGCTGTGGTGTGGTCTAAGTTCACAGGCTCCTGTGAACACCTCATCCCCCGCTGGTAGCAGTTTTTGTAGGTTGCAAAAACTTTGGGATGTGAGGCCTTGCTGAACAGAGTAGGGCTCTAAGGAGCATGCCTTCAAAGGCTACACCTGGTTCCGATTCCTTCACTGTCCTCAGCGAGGCCAGCTCTTTCTCTGGCCCCCACTGTCATGACATCCTGCCCAAGCACCAACTTTAACTTTGGAAACTGAGCCCAAATAAGTCTGTCCTCTGTCTCCCCAGGAGTGTTGTCACAGTGATGTAAAGTCTAACACAGGGCATGTTGAAAAAAGACAAGTCAACATAATGTTGGAGACCCACTATGTGCTACAAGATAATAGATACATGTGCTTTGACCTCCAGGTTAGGTTTGAAAGTTTCCACAGCATAATGGATAGTTAAAAATCGTACTTCCTGTCTAGAAACCAGTAGATCATGGACTATTTCCTTACTTATTGTGTTGGTTGGTTTTATGTCACCTTGACACAAGTTATCTGGGAAGAGAGATCCTTACTGGAGAGGTTGCTTCTGTCAGACTGGCCTGTAGGCAAGTCCGTGGGATCGTTTTCTTGATTGACGTGTGAGAGCACAGCCCACTATAGACAGTGCCACCCCAGGGCTGGTGGTCCTGGGTACTGTAAGAAAGCCAACTGAGCAAGCTATGGGAAGCAATTCAGTAAGCACTGTTCCTCCAGGGTCTCTGCTTCAGTTCTTGTACTGGCTTTCCTCAACGATGAGCTGATTAGGAAATGTAAGCCAAATCCACCCCCCCCAATAATTGTATTTTTATTCGAACCTCACCCCTATATGGAGATTAAACTTTTTTTAAAAACATGTGTTTTTTTTTTCTTTTTTTTTTTTTTTTTGGTTTTTCAAGACAGGGTTTCTCTGTGTAGCTTTGCGCCTTTCCTGGAACTCGCTTTGGAGACCAGGCTGGCCTTGAACTCACAGATATCCACCTGCCTCTGCCTCCCGAGTACTGGGATTAAAGGCGTGCACCACCACCGCCTGGCAAAACATGTGTTTTCTAATCAAAAGATACAAATGAATTTTTATATTAGATATATGAAAGGTGTCTGAATATCAGATTGGTTGTTGTGGATTGGTCATGTGGATGACTCCTTCCAAACAGTCTAGGGAAAACTAGGCCCCCAGGAAGTGAGCACAAGTAAAGATGGTCAGCTAGGCTCAGGGTCAACAGAGCCAGGAGACCAGAGACACTGTGATTGCACCAAAGATGGAACTCACAACATTTTTCCCCGCTTATGGAGATGATCTTTAAACTGGGCTACAGAGATGCGACTCAATCACTTTAAAGTCTCAGAAGGAGACTTTATTTGAGGGAGTTGAGTTAGGAAATACTCTGCTGTGAACAATTTCATGAAAGGAATTTTTGGTCAATGATTAAGGATGGTGTATTTTGATTTGAGTGTCCTCCAAAGATACTTGCGTTAAAATTTTGGCCTCCAGAGTGGTGGCACTGAGAGATGCTATAGACATTTAAGAGGTCATTAGGCCATGGAGGATGTGCCCCTCAAGGGCCTGTGAGGGATGTCTTCCTGGCTCCAGATGATGTGGATCACTTGCTGACACAAACACCATCACTCTACACCACAGGACCAGATGTGATCACTCGCTGGCACATACTCCCACCATCACCCTACACCATGGGACCATTCAGCCTTAGACTTGAGCTTCCACAACTAGGACGTGGAAACAATCCCCAAAGCCTCTTGAAGTACCCCACATTTGGCATTTCACTGTGATAAAGTTAGACACAAGTGGTTTCCTATCCCCGACCCTAATCCTGTGTCTTTGAGTGAGGGACTCAAACACAAAGGACTCACGTAAGAGTACTTCAGGTGGGCTGCTAAGCCCTATTGAACATAAATGACATTGTGTCAGGGATAGGACTAAGGAAGTCACAAAATCCCACATAGGAAACAAGTTGTAAATTTACCTATTCCTGTCCTACACAGGGAATTGTGAACAGCTCTCAGATCTGTTCTAAAGAGTAATGACTAAAGGAAAGATTTCTTAAATAGTTTCTAGTCTTGAAACATAAGGCAAAGGGCTAGAAAGATGGAGATGGCTTAGCCAGGAAAGTGCTTGCCTTGCAAACACGAGGACCTGAGTTTGAGCTCCACATGGTGTGTGTTTTAAAGGCCAGTCACAGTGGCACACACTCTATTACCAGTACTAGGGAGTCAGAGACAGGCAGATCCTTATGGCTCCTGGACAACCAATCTAGCCTAATTGGCAAGTTCCAGACCCATGAGACCACTTTTCTTCCTCTTCCCAAAAGGAAAAAGGGGATGGTACCTGAGGACTGACTCAAGGTTGTCCTCTGGCCTCACCTGTGTGTGCACACATGACCACAGATGAACACAGAAGACAAGAATTTTCCTGCAGCCTCTTTATTTGCAAGTCCAATTAGTGATCCAACCTCGCAGTTCTTGCCTTATTCAGGTAACAGATGAAGCCTATAATCACCACTGAACCCACTAACGCAGCCACAGCAGCTACTGCTTTAGGAATAGTGTCCTTGGCAATCTCGTGCCTTTTGGGAACCGTAGCATCTACAAAGAAAGCAGGTTTAAGTCATGGTTGTGCTGAGGCCCTCTACGGACATTAAGTCTCAATCCCTTGACCTTGGGAGTCTGCAGTAGGACACTGCCTCACTCTTACTCTACTGCCACCTTTACCCTCCCATTCCACACCACCTCTCCCCACTGTTATTCCCATTTGCCCTCTCTCTCTCAAGCCAGATGGGCTGATACCTGGAGAAAGCCCCAGCCTCTCAGCCTAACTAATGCAATGCCTTGATGCTTAGCCATCCCTGGAAGTGTGATGTCACAGGAAGATTGGCTAGAGATTTCAGATAGCTTGATTTTACACTCTAGGCCTGGAGTTGAGGCCCTCTGGGTAAGGCTATGGGATGATTATAGGAGCATAATCTCCTATGATTTCAGTTTGGCAGAAGTTAAAGGGATACTCATGCTTGCCAACCTACCAATCTGCTAGCAATACACACTGAATTTCTTGGTATGGTAGGCAATCCTCTTAAATATCTAGTGTGACATTAAGAACACATTACAACATCCAGCACAGGAGTAGAACTGTGAGAACAGAATGGGTCACAACAAGACCATGGCTAAGAGCCCCACGCATCCTACATGGTTCTAACAGAGACCAAAACAATAAAGCAAGTCTGTCAGTAGGTACTGTACACGATCTTGCTGGTGTCAAGATTTTCAGGAGCACATACAAGAAGTTCAAGGCTCCGTGGGAGGGGAGCTTACTTTACTTTGCTCTTATTTAGGTTTGTCATTAAGCACATTAAATTTTTGCCTGAAAACTTGCATCCCTAAGTACCCCAGACTTTAAATCTATACCTTTAAGTGAAGAGCCATCGGACAACAAGAGAATGGGTCCTGGAAGGCTAACTGTCATTGTTTCTTCTTTGATGGCCTCTGTGGTGGGAGACAGATAATCAAGGTTGTGTTTTGACCTCGGGAGTAGTGTGCCAGAGGCACTACCAGAGTCCCTAGAAGATGCTCCACAGAGTATCCTGTGATGTGAATTCTGTCTGTCATGGATAGATTCTCAAAGGATGGATTCATTGGGCTAAATGAGAACCTGTGCATCTCAGGCTCACCACATTGGTAAAGGAAGATGTTTCTTGGGACTAGCTTTCTCGGGACTAAGTTATTATCCTAAAATTACTCAATTCTAGAAAATTGAGACTTGCTTTGAGCAACAACAGGGATTGAGTTATTACCTCGTTTTCTCCTTAATGGTACAGGGCAAGTCACAGTGCACAGAGGGGAGTCAAGGGACCCTGGGCTGCAGATCAAGGCGCTGCAGTGGAAGTAGATCTGAAGAGGAGGAAGAGAGTCAGGTGGAACCAGTGCACTCAGTGTCAACCCGCCCCAGGCGACTTCTTGACCACATACCAGGCTAGAGCGCGCCTCTGCCTCTGACACGAAGGCAAAGGTCTTCACGTCAAACCTCTGGTAGTGAGCAGGATGGACCACAGAGGAACCAGCTGGATGGAAGGTAGTGCGGTAGTTGTCCAGTTCATATTCACAGCTAGGAAACAGGCACCGGGATGGGGGCATCAGTCACAGGAACCCGTACATGCGCATTTGGACAAGGCGAGTCACGGGACAACTATGCTACAGCTATGTCAGCATCCTAACAGCACCTCTGCTTTGCTTATATCTTTCTGACTGGATCTAGTCATCAATATTCATGAAGTCCTATGTACAACACCTGCATTGTACTGTATAATGTCAGTACGTATTTGTTTACCAAAATTCATCAAGAGATTCAAGTTGTGATCACTAAGAGAGAGAGAGAGAGAGAGAGAGAGAGAGAGAGAGAGAGAGAGAGAGAGAGCCTTAAGATACCAGCTTACTCATTTCACTAAAATGAGTTTCTATTATGTCCTAGGTAGTAAATGCTTGTAACAGAGGTAGAGAATTGTTGCCACTCTGCTTTACACACTAACAAGTAATGATGGCCTTAAGAACGGAAAAGAACGAAGCTCTGAAGAATTACATAGATGGATAGGGGGATCAAGGCTGGTCTCAGAAGGAATACTCAGGCAAATCTCCAAAGGTAAAGAAATGGGTTGTGTAATTGAATGGGGTTGTATGTACTCCTTGAAGCAGGAGTCTGCCCAAGTCTAGCTGGAAGTTTGGAGCCTTGTGACATATTCCCCCAGAGCCAAGAAAGCTAAAGTATTGCTCTTTGCAGTTAAGGAACCCTGGAGGGGACACTCCAGGCAGAGCTGAGAGGAGAGGACAGACACCTATTGCCAAAAGCACTGTCCCATTAGGGTTAGAATGGGAGTTCTGATCCCAGCTCCATCACTTACTGTTGAAGTAACTCACCTAAAGCCACACTTAGTAACCTTGCCCTCCCGAAGGTGGCTGGTGTTCCTCAGGTAATGCGATGAAATACATGACAGCCTGGCATATGGTAGGTGTTCAGTAAATAGACACTAGATTTCTCCCTCTCATGATAAAGATGCAATTGAGCCAGACATTTTGGACAGGAGCCCATTCTTAAGAGCTCAGTAATAGAAAAGCAGCATGAGCCACCCGATTAGACCAAGGACCGATGACTATGATATAAGGATTATTTCAGAAAATTCGTGACCAAGGTCTCCTTTAAGTCCCAGAAGGATTTTTAATCACTATAAGTTTTGATGTTTTCCCTGGGCAACCCTGCGGTACAGGGGATACATACCCATCCACGACAATATGCCACTGGGGGACAGAGGCTGGGTCCCTAGAAGATGTTGCCCAACAGTCATCTAAGACCAGCTTGATATTGGGATCATTCCTGTTCAGGACAGTCACTTCCATGTAGATGGGCTGGCGGAGGTATCTCACTAGAGGGTACTCATCCTTCCCATAAGGTCGTTGGTAGGATTTGTCTGCAATTAACAGAGTACCTCTTCAGCACTGAGGTACAAGCTGGCTGCAACATTGGATGGCAGCGTTGGATGGGAGATTTTCCCCTAAAATGCACTGTTATTATTCATCAGCTCAAGTTGCAACACCTCACCTGGGTAGGTTTGTAGGACCAACATTAGTGGACCTGGCTTTACAGAGGCCACTGGAGAAAGAAGGCTTTTGATATTGGCATTTAGTAGCATACTGTCTCGCATGTAATGACACTTCACTGTCATTCTGGAAAATTGTGGATAGAGAGATAAGAATTATGTTAACAAAATCCCTGTAATTTAAACAAAAGCTTAAAAAAACCCAAGTAGAAATTATCACACCTGAACTCACTGTCCCTGAATATGATGCTTGGTGGTAGATTTTTCCAGAGAGCATGTATTTCATTCTCATAGATGACTTTATCACCTTCAAACTTAGAAGTTAGATAAAGTTGATCAACAAAGCACTTACTTCAAAAATAAGTCTTAACTTCTTAGCCTTGGCTACTACTCACTTTCTGTCGTGTTCCACATCCATTCAGAGGTATATGAAACCGTGCGAGCCCCTGTGACTGAGCCTTGAGGATGGGCTGACAGGAGGAGTTTCCCACCAGGAGGGTGTCCAGGTTCAGAGCAGGTTTCGTTTGGTGGCTGTAGACCTCGAAGTCCATAAACCCATCGTGTGTACACAGTTCACCTGTGACTGGACAGCAGTAAAGGGTTAGAGAAACTAAGCCCACCCTGTGACGTTACCCTTCAGCCTTGAAGTCTTAGATCCATCGAGCAGCTAAGCTTGAGCTGTCTTCAGTCTGAGCAAACACTGATAAAACACCTTTAGTTACAAGAGGGACATAAGTTACCATGATCAGTGTCATCAACATACAGACCGGGAGACACGGGAAGAAGGATCACTAGGTGATGAGGCCACACCCTGATAAATGATTAGAGTGTCTTAAGGATTCAATCTGGGTTGGCTATAAAGTGCCAGGTTTCATTGTGTCCCTTTCTCAAGGTTTGGGTTCCAGAATGTTTTTAAACTAGGGAAGCCCATATAGGATGCCACACAAGTATTAAAACAATCCAGCGGAACTCTGAAACCTAAACCTGAGGGTTCCACACTTGGGTGGGGGATACTCGGTCTGGACTCACAGGCAATTTGAGGAGAATTGAGAAGGTAGCTTTTATTATTGGCCTGACCTGGTCTAGGTGAGGAGCAAAGGGAGCAAGGCTCACCTAGAGATGTGCCCACTCAGGGTTCCTTTCCAGGGTTCGTAGGAGTCTCAGGAAACTCAAACTAGAAGCTGGAAGCCATTGTCCCTGGATCCGAGTTAGATACATGGTGGGACCCTCATATCTGACTCTGTATACCCAGGTTACTTAAATTCAGCAGTTCCACCATGACCTGCATGCGTGTCTGAGAATGGCAGCACACACAGGCCCCCATCCTAGAACTTCCTACATGGCTCATCTTCAGTCTCTGAGCCACAAGTATGAATCAGAATCTCGACTTCTGTTGCATTTTTCTACATGCATTAAAGGGAGAAAAAAAAACCCAGATAGTTTTGATTAAAAAAAAAATCTTTACCTATAGAGACTGGTGACTCACAGTGGCACTCAGGATCAATCACCATGGATACCGTGTCCGGTTGGAGGTAAAAGGTCAGCTTGAGTGAAGAGATGTAGAACTGATAGGGTGGACATGTTTCAGAGGGCTGAAATGAGAGAATGCCAACTAGCCATCTCCAGAAGCAGGAAGTAGGAGTTAGTCCCCAGCACTTGCAGAACACACTTCAGACTTAGTTTCCTTCTAAGCCAAAACAAAATCTGTCACTTCCTCAGATCAGGATGCTTCTCGAGGCAGGAGATTTATTGCTTTGAACTCATGTCCTCAAGTGCCCAGTACTTCATGCTCTTTGTACTGTTAGTCACTAAAGCTGGAATTAAATCAAAGTGAGATAGTGGAGTCCCTCGCCAAGCCCCAGAAGGGCTCAAAAGGACTCCAGATGTTAAGAAATGTTATTGCTACACACACCCTGACATTCTATCCCTGGCAACTGCATCCATCAAGACTAGCCTCGGGACAATAGGAGACCCTTAAACAAAAGGTTGAAACAAAAAAAGACCAAGTTGCCCTGTTATATAACAGAGCATAGCAAAGGTTCAGCATTAGATGGCCGATAGGTACTTTGTACTTATCAAATGAAGTGAGAAATGTAGAAAGTGTCCACATGCAGAAGTTAAAGAGATGGTATTGGAGAGAACTTTCCTTAATTCATTTGTGTAAAATGATCAAGAGAGGCCTTGCACCATTTAAATCCATCATTATAGCAAATAGACTACGGACAAGTCATGAGTTATATCATATTACCCACAGAGTACTTCAGAAGGCTCTTGTGGCATTCAGGGAATAACAACATACTTTTGTTTTCAGGAGAGTTTTTCGGAAATGCAGTCTCAAGCCATTTGTTGCTTCTTTGTCGATCCCACTGGCATGCCATTGCCTCTCGGGGATGGTCCTTTTTTCAAAGCCCACAGACTTTAGCTTCCCAGGAAATTCTGGTATGGTGAGAGTCATGTGTGTAGCATTGCAAGCCACAGAAAGATCTGCAGGAAATGATTGACAGAATACCCTTGATCAGCTTTGGTTAAGCCCTAAGAACTGCTGAAGCTGTGGTCTCTCAGGTCTCACCTGATGCACAGACAGCTTGTGAGGAGAAGGTGATCTTCTGCCCAGGAGATGAGAACAAAAGCTTCAGCAGCACAGTATAGAGATGACTGTTCCCTTGCTGGGGGCAGGGGTCAGGATTTGGAAGATATTAGTTTGAGTCTCTAACCAATAAGAGCCAATATGCTCAAGCATTGGGTATCACTTTGGCATAAATGAGATGTAGGTATTTTATCCAACCACTGCCAAGGTGCTCTGGTCTTAACCTTGTCTTCTAGAATGCCTGGAAGACCAGTGCTGTCTGCGGGGATGACCAATAGCTGACCCATTTCTAGGGAGACAGGAGCAAGAACTGGCCATATTCTATGACTATCTTATAGCACTGGACAGAGTGCTTACAGAGCCCAACAATCCTATGATGCTCAAGGTAAAACAAAACTGTCTTTATTAAAGTAGCCAGTGTTTGAACACTTGTCAGGACCTGTCTCAAGCACAGTCATGCATGACATAACAGTGGGATAGATCCTAGGAAATACACCATCAGACAATTGTCCTTGCACAGTAGAGCATAGTCACACAACACCTACTTTTGACATTATCCACCTAACATGCGGTTGTATGTGTGGTATCTTTATCCAGTGGTCAGTATAGATTCATATGGCACCACTACAAACATGGACAAGGCATTGCCCTATGTTACTACAGCTACCAAAAATGGGCTAATTCAGCTCCACTACAGTCTCATGGGACTACTGTCATATGGTCCAATACTGGTGTAAACATTTTGCAGAACATGACTATAACATATCAATTTAATGTCTCAGATGGCCTGAAAGACAAAGTAAATAGTGTCACCCAAACAGAACACCTTAACTCCTAAAGACTCACAAGAATACTCCTGCTCTACATTATACTTTGAATGTAGGACTATAAAAAGAGGGAAGAACACATAGCAAGGCTCATGTCTTCTTCACCATTGCATTCCCACCATCCGATGAAGTACTTGGTAACAGAACTCACAGGTTGTTTGTGACAGATTCTCATGATGTAGTCTAGGCTATCCTCAAACTCACAAGCCTCCTGCATCAGCATCCCATGTACTAGAACTACAAAGTATGTGCTCAGCTAAATATACTTCTTTAATTGGCAATATAGCCCATTTGAAGATGTGGTTGAGACCATGCTTAGGCTTAAGAAAACTGGCCAGTTCCTGATGGTAATATAAAGGTTTTCACACCTACCACATAGTGAGCAACTCCAGTAGCATTGACTGGCACATCGAGGGTTATTTTCTGGCTGTCAATCAGAAGATTAAATCCTTGTCTTAAGGCATCCTTCAGGGGCAGAGTGTGGGCTCTTGTACCATTGCCAAGCTTAACGATCCAGCCCGTCTCCGATGCATTCTTAAGTCAAAAGACATGGAGATAATTCCAAGTGGTCCTCTGACCGACACGTGCATGCTAACAGCACACCTACTCATGAATGCATGTGCGTGCACACATATACATACACACACACAAAAAAAAAAACCAACACCAACAAACTGTACTCTTACCTCATTATCATCAGCAAACCTAGAGAAAATGTGTGGGAAGGAAAACTGGAAAGAAAAAAAAAGATTTAGGAGAAAGTTTCTGAAGTTCTACCACCTGCTATTTTGCAGAAAACATCCAGTTTAATTGACATAAGTTAATTAATGCCATGTGCTCTTCCTACTGCGTGGCAGCAGCCAGACTTCTTGGAAGAATGGCCAGATGTATCTTCCCATCCTGCCCTTGGATTTTACCCCTTTGGGTTTCCAGTATCAAAAGGCATTGGAAAAGGTAGACTAGGTCCAATTACAAGTTGAAACACTAGGTTCTTAGACACACAATCTTTATTATATCCACAGAACCAAGTACATCAAGCCATTGCTGCCATGATAAAAGTATGGTTATTATTTAGTGGTCCATGTCAACATTGTCAACATGAGCCTATTGAGTATAAACACAAAAGCAAGAGGCTGTTTTGTCTATTTACTATGTTTTAGTTTGGAGACAAGGCCTGGAATGTGTTATCAGTCAATCCTATGACTATCAGTGTAACTGTAGATCATTTGAGCCTTTTCTATTGCTAGGCATGGTGTGCTCAATACTGTGTACTCAGTTCTTAGAGCTACCCTGTCAGGTGAATGATGATGTTCTGCCACTTTAGCCTTAGAAACAAAGGCTAAGTGTGCTTGAGAAAATGCATCATAGTCACAAAGCAAATACAGTAAAAAGGAAATTGAAATCCACCCAGCTACTAAGTCCAGCTATGTCCACAACACCATTCTATTTCCCCTGCTAAAACCATACGAGAAGCTGTCATCCCACTTCACTTACATACACAAAATCCTTCGTGCAGACTACAGCTTCTGAAAACTCAAAGATCTCTGTTTGCATAGCTGGACAGAAGAAATGATACACGCCGTCTTTATATTGTCCATCAGTAGTGTTGTCCTGGACCCTGATGTTCACCTGGTACCCACCAACCTGTGTGCAAACATAGTACAAATGAGGAAGTTGGCTCCTCAGTGGGACAGGCAATTCCACAAGACCATGAATCTGACCATTAGAGTGGCAGCATATTTAAGTTAGGCAAGACAAGTTCCTGAAGGTACTTTATTCCTTTGCCAAAAGACTTTAGCTAGCTCTTTGAGATATCCTTCTAAGGCTTACAGGTGGAAAGGAGAGTTCAAACATTAGAGATAGAGTCTGCTTTCCTGTTACATTTTCATTATGTTCTATTGTCTTAAGTTGGGAATCACTGTCATCTTCCCAGACATCTACACAGGTTATTCTCCAAATATACCCACTCAGCAACTAAGATGCCCTAGAGCTGGGTGGAGCTATCTTTGTTACCTCTGACCTTAGAACTTAGTCTAAGGAAAGATAATTGTTATCTAACAATTTTATGCTAAATGTTAGATAATAACTCTTAGAATTTATGTCATTTTAACTTTACAAACTGTTCTCAATTCATAGGTCACATTAAGGCTATAAGACTAGATTTGGCTATTCACAGCTTGCAGTTAGCAGAAACTAGGCCCTGGGGAATGCAATTCTAAGCTCCTTGAAGTTGGGAAGGCCTGTATTCATAGGAGGAAGACATCAAGTTGGAAGGGATATGTAATGGGAAGTCCTGGGAGAAGTTGGAGGGGGTGTGTGAGGGGTAGATATGATAAACACACTGTATACATGTATGAAACTTCAAAGAATAAAGAACAGGAAAGTTTACATCAGTACAGATTTTCACAAAAGATATACAATTACTTTTCTGGGCCATCACAGAGGGTCTTAGTGGGCCAGAGGACTGCTCTGAAAGCAGAGTCTGTGAATATACACAAAGCTTACACTGTAGGCTCCAGCATTAGGGCCAGATGATGTGGCCTGCTGAACATTCACTTTCCAGGACCCACCCCACACCCACATCAGCTGAAATTCTTGAACACGCCCAGAACATGCCTAGAACCCCTAGGCGAGTCTTTGCACATGGAAGCTTGAGAACTTCTGCCATGTGGCAGGTCTTTATTACACCTAATGACCCTGATTGGGCAATCCTGGTTCTTGGCAATAGAGTAACACTTACTGCTTAGCAACTGTTTGCTTTTAACACCTGTTCTTAAGCTGGGTTCTTTCTGCTAACACCAAAAATAGCCTTCAGTCTCACAGAGGGGTTATATTAAAATAGCTCCATGCTGAAGCATTTGCTCTGTCTAAGTCATGTGCCCAGTATCAGTCTTTATACCCTGTGGAAATGGCAGCATCTTTTCAACTTTCCAACAAGCAAATAGAGGCTTAGCAAGGCTAGGAAGCTTACTTCAAGTCGAACCCAGGACCAATAGCTCAAGCACCGGGCTTCTCCAACACTGATATTTTAGACCTTTTCACCTCCCTTGGGCATTATAAGCTATTTGACAATATCCTTGACTTGTACCCACATTGATGCCAGTAGTAGAGTCCATCCCATCTCCAGAATGTTTCTAGGCATGATCAAAAGTGTCCTCTGGGTATGTTAGGAACCCAATAGAACAAGCCAATCTGATTGAGGACTAAAGTTCTATTTCAAAGTCTAAATCCTCAGCCATCAAGTCGAATACCAGTAAATGATTATGTTCCTACTCCCCAAATCACTCCTTAAAAGCAATTACTTACCACTCTTGTAGTACAGGTTTCATAAGGGAACTTCATAATGAGCTTTTCTGAGTCCAGGGCATAAGTGCAGTTCAAAATATCAACCCCAGAGGCATCTACAGAAGACAGATAAGCAAGAAATACATTCCAGGGTCAGAACCAAATGCAGGCTCTGAGCCAGGACTCCTCATCCACATCTAAGGCACTTCTATCACTTTTGACACACTTGGTGATGTGATCCAAACACTCATTTGTTTGTGTGCTGTGACTTACACCCAGAAGTGTCCCAGTGGATCCCAAATAAGTCATACAACCCAGAAAAAGACTGGTGTTCCCCTCTATGTGGCATTGGGCAAGTCAGGGACCCCCACAGCACCAGGGGAGATGGATGCCAGTTGTTCCACGGGTTAGACTCTTGTGTGCCCAAATAGAGGTGGTCCTGATTTCTACAGATGGAAATGAAGATTGAACAGTTCAGGGGAGAGAGAGATGGCCTAGAGACTAAGAGCACTGTCTGCTCTTTTAGAGGACCCTGGTTCAATTCCCAGCACCCACATGGCAGCTCACAACTATCTGTAACTCCAATTCCAGGGGATAAAACACCTTCACACAAACATACATGCAGGCAAAACATGAATGCACATAAAATTAAAAAAGGGATCATTAAAGAATTTTAAAAGTGACTAAATATTACATATAACATACCTGGCACAGAAGGTCGCCATTTTTCCATGTCCACCCTGCTGGGAAACTCAACTCTCACTTCCTTTTCATCACAAATGACAGTGCCTGGAGAACAGACAAAGCCTTTGGGAGACTTTCGAGTTACAGGGGGACACCATTTCCACAGGTAAGTGTGGAAACACCATCTTCCTTAACAGCACGAAAGAATGCTACCAGTTGAGAAGGGATAGCACTCTTCAGGGAACTCACAGATTGAGACTTACAAATGCAACACAAGATACTAGAGCTTTAAGGATGTTCCTATTCAACACTCAGGGCTCCACGGAGAGCCCCAGCTTAGTGCTAGTAGACCAGGTTCAGAAACCTCAGGAGCTGCCAGTGTGGAGATGGAAGGTCTCAAGAGCAGAAGGTTGCTCTACTGCTGTCTTCCAAATTAAAGCTTTAAAAAGAAAGCCCTGGGTTAAGTCCCAGGGATTTTTTTCCCCAAGACCAAACTCTGCCTGTGACCAGCCTTTCTGCAGCCTCTGGCTCAGGGAGAGTCTCAAGGGCACTTTGTTTCACAAGAAGAGCTCTGGTTCCGATACCTCAAGCTTGGGGCGTAGATGGAGACTCTTGCTCTCCATCTATGAGGACAGAGCTCAGCACATGGCTTGTACTAGGTAGCAGAAAGTGCAAACACTAAGGGACCGGCAAGTGGCACAGACGTTGTTTTGAACCCTTGCCTCTGGCTGACATAGCAAGCCCACAGATGAGCAGGAGGAATTCTTTAATGGCCCGATGAAAGGAAGAAGGGAGTGAAGCAAGGCACAGAGACACACACGGGAAAACCAGCATCAGGGAGATCAGGGTGGGGGGTGGGTGAGACACTGGATTGAGGCCAGACTGGGCTACACAGCAAGTCCCTGTTGGGAGGGATGGGGAGAAAGTAGGGAGGAAGGGGTGAAGAACTATTCCTCTTCAGCCTAGTCCCTTCAGTAGGAGGGTTCTCTCACCCGAGACATACCTGGGAAGGCAGGATCCTTCGGCTGAGGAAGACTTAATGAGTTTACTGAAGCCACAAGGGCGAATAAGAGAGAAAGCGACCTGTAGATGCTAGATGGGGGAGAGAGAGAGAATTAAGGAAAAGTGAACTTAAAACAAATAAAGCCATTGCATTCCCTACCCTCATTCCCAGAATGCCTCACCTCCCACAGCATGGAGGGCTGACAAACTCTGTCCTCTGCCTCCACACCATGTTGGAAGAGACCACCAGAGCACGCAGGCTGAGGCTGTGTGGGCAGCTCTGCGCTGTTATAGCAGAAGGTAGGATGTGACCCCACCCTCTCACCATTGGGGGCACCTGGATCTCCCAGCCCAGCTGAGAAGGAGGTATTTGGGGAAAAAAGTGCCATCTGCCCTCCCTTACGCTCGCCTCCATGTTCTGCCAGCAGCTTTTGAGGGGCATAAGTAAAACCAGGGTTCCTTGAAATTGGCCCCAGGTGAGTAAATTCGTGACCTATTGCCATGGTTTAGGGTGGGGGAGGTTTCAGATCTTTCATGCAGATATTTACAATTCCAGTGTACTGAAGGAGGTTTGAGTTCATTAAGGAATGGCACTTGTTCATACATTAAAGCTTTGTTGTAGGTGCTGCATGGGAGAGAGTTAAGAAAGAATAAATTTAAGCAAATAAGGCCATTACACCCTTACCCTTGCTCCCAGAATGCTTGACTGTTGTGGAAGTCAGAGGTTACTCCAATGATGCTCATGAGGTACTTTTAAAAAGTGTATTTTAAAAAAAAGAACATGGACTCGTGCCCACATATAACAGTTTAAGCTTACTGGTGAAAAAAAGATGCTTAAGAGTGCAGAAGCCTGGAGTAACTCTTCTGTAATCCCAGCACTCAGAGGTTGAAGCAGAAGGCCCATGAGCTGAAGGCCATCAATACTGTGACATCCTACTCTGAAAAACAATCCTTCCCAAAAAGAGAAAAGAGATAGTAACTTTTAAACTTGCTCCTGATAATATTCACATATTATAAAATGCCACAGGCCTTTTCTACAAATATCACAAGTGATGGCCAAAGAAACTCCATTTTTTGCTAGGCATCCATCTTGATACCCACCAGCCATTTGTCTCCGACTCCAGTCTGGAAGGTAAGTTCTCAGTTACCCTGATTCAGTGACCCCCCACCCACCCCTTACTCCCTGAAATGAACAGCCATGGTCATCTACCCGTTATGATATGACTAACTGCTTTTTTGGCTTCTGTAACTTGCTTATGCAGACACCCAAAGATTGTTTGGGATCACCTTGACCACTTAACGTGGCAGAACAGACCAGTTTTTGTTTGCTTGTGTAGGAATCGAAGGTTTTCACCTTTAAAACAACCTTCCCCATATTCCTCCTTTATGACGTGCCTGAGATTTGGCTTTAAGGCTGACACCCTGCTAGCAGCTAATCAAGAACTCCTTTAATTATAATTGGATTGTATCTATGGTCTTTTCCCAAGGGTTATAAGCTCCATAATATTATATAATTTAAACAAAAACCAGACCTAAAGATATAGTTTAAACGCTGTTTTGTAGCCTCCTGTTACCATTTACAACACTCTCATATGACATGTAGTCACTTTTTTAGGCTTGTATAGTCACATATCACATATAACATATACTCTTGTATGTGGTTGTATCACATATACTCATTCTCATATCACTGTGTACTCATTTTAAGGGTTATATAGTCAGTGTTTAGATAACCAGTATTTATTTAACTGTTCCTTACTAATAGATGTTAAGTGGTTTTCAGTTTTTCATCATTTTAAGCAAGATGGTGAATTCATTTTTTGAGACAGAGTCTTGCTATGTAACCCAGGCTAGTTTGGAATTAGAGCTCTTACTGCCCCCACCTCCCACATGGTACGATTAACATGATGGCTATTTTTCTACATTTGCCTGGCTAACCCTTAGCATAATTCCTAAAAGTGTATCTCATGGGTCAAAGAGTATAGTAATCTAAATAAGAGCAGACTATCTTGCAACACTTAGGCATTTACAGGTCAGGAAACTGAGGCCGAACAGCCTGTGTGAGCTTTGAGAATTTAATGTCAGTGGAGAATTCAGATTTCCAGAAACCTGGTTGACGGGTCTTTTTGGTACCTCTTGTTGCTCTTTGAGACATCTAAACATGTTCAGCTTGTGTTCCTTAACAGGTGAATATAGTGGGTAAACTCTAGGCAATCATGGTGTGGCATTTGAAATTACTGATGTCTGTTTTCCTTTCCCAGTGTGATTTTAAGGGTAATCTCTATTCGTCCATCTAAAGTACCAGTGCAGGTTATAATCACATGGTCCCAGTGCCTTTGATCAAAAGGCCCACATAGACATCTCATTAACATCATTCTTGGGGCCCGCCCAACAGCCACTGAATCAGATCCCGGTGGGTGGAGGCCGGGTGGTGTAGCTCACCAAATGCCACAGGTGCTTGTTATAATTAGAAAAATCAGGAAAATGCCTGGAGGGAGGTAAGCATGGAAATGAACAGTTACAGTGGTTGATCTCTGTGGGAATGAATAGAGCGGATTATGTGCTGGTGGAGGAGGTGAGGTGGAGCAACATGGGAACAGTCAGGGTTAGGCTGTCGGAGATGGGGAAAGGGTTTTGTCTAAGGAGAGAAGTCTGATAGCACTAGCAACCCATCCTGAGTGCGTTTTCCCTAATGTGGCATCTTTCTCACAAATGTGAAGGTGACTGGGTCCCATGAAGGCTAAGACTGTGATGAGACAGTGAAAGGACGTGGGACTCAGCTCTGTGGAGAAGCCAGTCAGGAAGTGAAGGGTCAGTATGTTTCCTCCACCACCCCAGGCCTCCTGCTTTCCCAAGACTGCAGCCTTTCTCCAGAGTGGGAGGTTTTTGCCTTAGAAAGAGACTGCACCTGGGAACTGTTAGGAGATGGAGAGGCTGTCTAGAGGGCCTGAGAAACAGCCCGACTGTGAATTTTTGTGGAGACGGTGAGTGGCCAGAGAGTAAATTTGTCTGCCTCACTTGACTCAGATTGATGCTGTGCCCACCTGGGACAGCCACTGAACTGTCCCTGGGCCTGGGAACCAATATCTAGGATTTTGCTCTGGAAAATCCTTGCATCTGTGCGCTAGGAAGCACATGCGTTCAGGGCAGCCAGGTTTGGAAGTGAGGAGGTGGCTGTACCACAGTAAGGAGATGTTCCTGTAGGTCAGAAACTCTAAAGTCTTTACAAAACTACAGATTCCTAACAGTTCACAAAGCAGGGAGATCTCTTTCAAGTTTTCAAGTGTGAATTTTCCATGCTCTTTCCAATGAGGTTTTTTTTTTTTTTTTTTTTTTTTTTTAAGTTTTGGTGCCTGTCCTGGATCTTGCTCTGTTCGAGACCAAGCTGGCCTCGAACTCACAGAGGTCTGCCTGCCTCTGCCTCCTGAGTGCTGGGATTAAAGGCATGCGCCACTGCCACCTGGCCTTCAATGAGTCTTCTAAAAATTGCTCTTCATGTCCCCAGAGTTTTCACCTCTGAATGCCTTGGTTTTCATCTGAGTATCATGGAGCCCTCCATCACTTTAGTCACAAACCATTTTTCTTGAGGGTGTTTGAAGTTGGTCCTATGCAAGTGAGGCTGTTGTTAGTTTGATTGTCCCCATACCTGAGCTGAAGCCCTCCTTGTTATAGCTTGTATACGCAATAGTTTCTAACACTTAAGTATTGAATCTTTTGTCACACTTTCTACAATCATTAAATTATTCATTGAAGACAGCTTGAAGGAGACACCCACTTCAGTTACCAAGAGTGATTCTCTGAATTTATCAGAACCATGAAAGATGACATGAAAAGTGGAGTTTCAGAGGTACCTACTTCGCCCATTACTCTGATTTGCTTTTATAAAAGGGAAATAGGAAACCTATGTTTCTCCCATTTTAAGTCGGTGGGTACACAGCTGTGTACTTGCAGAAACGTCTAGAAGGGTCTGCCAGAGTGAACAGTGTCACCGGAGGGAGGAGACAGCGTAGGAGTTTGGTTAGGCAGCTCATGTGGCTGGACTGGGTGTTTGCAACTAATCAGCTCTGACGTGTTTTGTGTTCCTGGTTTTCTAGGTTTGGGAGATGGGACTGTTTTTGTTTGTCTGTTTTGTTGTTGTCTTGAGAGAGGGTCTTGCTCTCTACATCAGGCTGGTCAGGAGGCTACTATGTAGCTCAGGGTCCCTTTGAACTCTGGATCCTCTTCCCTCAGCCTCCAAGTGATATTCACAGATGTGCGGCGAGCACACCTGGCCCTCTCCAGGTTTTAAATATATGTAATGTTCCCCCCCGGGGATAGGAAAAGGCATCCAGAAGAATGGGGGACCCCTCTCCTCTTTTCTTTTCAGACTGGCTCGTTTGCCATGGTGGCTGTCTTCACTTTAAAGTCTGGTTTCCATCTGAGCAGGGGAGAGAACCAGAGCCTCATGGGTGGGAGTTCAGATGGTGTAACGCCCTAGAGAGTGGCTGCAGACCTGAGGCTTCCAAACAAGTCTAGCTGCCTACCATAAAATGAAGGTAATAAGTCTGAAGAGGTTTGGTGACTTGCCTAAGGTCAGCTACCCATGCTAGTATCAGAAGGAGCTGCAGGAGAAGCCTGGTCTCCATATCCTGTTCCTTCTCATTCATTTTGAGTTTCAGTTTCTCTTTCTCCCCCACCTCTCTCTCTCCCTCTCCTTCTTTCTCTCTCCCTCTCTCCCTTTCTTTCTCCACATGAGTTTTTCTTATAGTTCATGTAGTTTTAAAAGTAAAAGATGACATTAATTAAAACTTAGCAGCATAAGATAAATTAAAAATATAGTTATGCTAATACAGATTAAAATAGCTTTCAAATATCAAATATGAATTTAACTTGGAAAATAAGCCAACGTCAGTGAGAATGTTCTTTCACATCCTATGGCAGCTCCCCCAACAGCCTGGTAGGGGATGTTAATTCAGGGTCTATGTGGGAACTTTAGTAGGTCTAAGTTGAATCAACCTTCTGACCATGTGGATTCAGAAACAAACAGGACAAAAGTTGATCACCCTCTAAATCCAAGGGAGGGTAGCTTTGATGAGTAGATGTCAGAGAAGGTTTAGTCTTCTTCACAAAAGCTCAATTATAGGGCCAATGAGATGGCTTGGTGAGTAAAGGTGCTTGCAGCCAAGCCTGAAGATCTGAGTTCAATCCCTGGATATGATAGAAGAGAATGAATTCTGCAAATTGTCCTCTAACCTCCACACTTGTGCCTTGGAACACCCTAGCATACATGTATGTGCATGTGTATGCCCCCCCCCATGAAAAAACTCATTTATAAACAAAGGTTAGCTAAATCACTTACATAATAAATATTAACATCGACTACACTGTTGCTAGTAGCTAGAGTGATGTGATGGTTATTAAAGTAACAGAGGCAAGGTTTTCTTAGCAATGCAGCATATTTCTTTTAGTTTATAGACTATAAAATATAGTTTTCCCTGGGTATCTATGAGGGATTAGTTCAAGGACCTCCTGCTTACCCCTTTGTATGTCCCCAAATATAAACAAATCTTCAATTGTTCAAGCTCAGCTCCTTATACAGTGACTCACCTGCAGCTGTATGATATGCAAGACTCCCAGTCCTGTGAGTGTGTGTATCCACACCATCTTGTCCCATGGAGGACAAGCATTATTATGCCTGGGAGTTGGGCAATGCAGCCAATGGTAACTACAGGAGTTTTTACTCCAGTGTATAATAAACACATATTTGCTAATGGACTGGCGCCTAGGGAAATGCAGAGCAGGTAGGATGTGACTGGTGTTAGAGGTATTGAGGGGGTAACATTCAAAAGTCATCTGAGACAGTTGGGGAGCTGGTTCAGTTGATAAAGTGCTTGCCTGGCAAATACAAGAACCTGAGTCCAATTTTCAGAACCTAGGTATAAAGCTAGGTATGTAGTGCATGCTTGTAACCCTAGTGCTGGGGAGAAGGGGACAGGTGGAGCCCTGGAGCTCAGCATCAGCCAGCCTAGCCTAATCGTTGAGCTCCAGGTCTCAGTGAGAGATCCTGTCTCAAAGAAAAACGAGGTGGATGATTCCTGAGGAAGGACACTCAAGGTTGACCTCTGACCTCCTTATGCACACACACATCTGTACCCCGACACCCAACACAGAACAACAGCCACAGAAGTCACCTGGTGCTTGCAGGTAGCACAGTGGCAGAGAATTTGTCTAGCATTCACCAGGCCCTTGGTTCAAACCTCAGCACCACCAGAAAAACAAAAGCAACAATTATGTTGTGGCAAGATGGCTCAGTGGGCAGAAGTGCTTGCCATGAAAGCCTGGTTACCTGAGTTCAGTCCTTGGAACTGCGGAAGGAGAGAACTGACTATCGCAAGGTTTTCTCTGACCTCCAGTGTGCACTTACACTCATTACATACACAATAATAATAATTTAAAAATCCTTTACATTTTCATTTACTTCTTTTTATGTGAATGGTGTTTTGCCTGCACGTGTGTCTCTGCACCATGTGCTTGCCCAATGCCCTTAGAGGCTAGAGGAGGGTGTCAAGTCCCCTGGGACTGGAAATACCTACAGTTGTAGCTGACATGTGGGTGTTTGGAATGAAACCCCGGTCTCTAGGAGAGCATCCAGTTGCTGTTAAACACTGAGCCATCTTCCCATCCCCTAAACAAAACAACTCTTTAAAAAGGCATCTGACTATGCTTCCTGACGTCAGCTAGAGTCTGTATACGAAGTGGGCTTGGTGTAAGGTAACAGCTTCCATATGCTGAAAAATGACAGTGGACTAACTGCCCCACCGGAGTGGGATCACAGCCCAGGACAGTGGAGGCTGACAGGGCCTGGGAAGCCCAGGTGTTCTCAAAGCTCCACTCAGGTGAAGGTCATCGCTATGACCTTCGGCTTTTTAATCTTAAAGCTGAACACCCAGAGTCTATTAAATTTCTTCAATTTAAGGATTAGTGTTTTGCTTGCATAATAGCTTTAAAATCCTGCACCCCTCACACCAAACACACCCACAGGCCATATTTACGCCACCAACCAAGGGCATTTGATTTCCAATGCTATGGAGACAACGTGTATTGTGGCCTAGCCACTAGTCTCCTTAGCAGCTGCAACCCCCTCCAGGTCCTTTCAGCTTTTAAGTTCTGAGTCAGGTGCCTGTAAGCTGGATCACAAAAGGCAGCTGGGTGTGGCAGGTCCTGCACCAGCGTCATCAGTCAACACAGTGGCAGGTGAGACCCGGGCGGGGCTGCATTTTCTCTCGGGTTCTGGTTGGTTCAGGTTTGGAGCTCTCCACTCTCTTCATTGTTTCCTGTTCATTTTCCCTTCCTAATGGCTGGCTTCAGTCAGGTCTGATACCAGGTGAAGAACAAACAGTTTTATATGGGTCTGCTGTAATTGTGTAAATCCAATCCCGAGAATAAATCCTGTCCTGTTTTCTCCCAGAACAGCTCTGCATCTGTGCACGTGACTTTGGGACTGTGTGTGAGCCCTACATTACAGGTGTGAGGCCTCGAGACACTCAGAAATGCAGTCTCTCCATCTGCATGCCTCTTCCTCTCCTCCCTCTGTTCAAAGAAGCTGATTCTCGCATTTGTATCACCTTTGAAACATCTTTTACGTACGCATGCACGCACGCACGCACGCACGCACGCACGCACGCACGCACACACACAGAGGTTTACCCTGATATTCAAGTAATAGCAGAGTTCTGTTAAGACCTTTCAGCAGTTCTATGATCCGGCCCTTTCTCTTCGGGTCTCCTGTAAGTTTTGTGAGCCATATTTGAGCCATGACTATCTCACACAGCAGGTTGGGGAGGAATAAGCAGTTCTCAGAAACCACGAGAGCTTGTGGATGTAGGAAGAAGCAGGGCATTTTTCTGAAGGCCTATGTGCAGCTTGTGCCTACACTGACCCACAAATGATCCAGGGAGGAATCAGAATAGCGGCTCCAGGCTCCTTGAGATGAACCCTTCAGTTTGGTAGCTCGCTCACAGAAAGCCAGTATGGGATGGATGTGCCTCCCCTTGCCAAGTTCATGACAGAGATGCAATCTTTACAGGGGTGACTGCATTAAAACAGAGTCTACAGTGAGCCCTAAATCCAATGACTGGTGTCCTTAGGAGACAAAGGCATTCGGACCCAGGCATGTACATAGAGCACAGAAGGGACTCTATGAGCCAAGGGGAGGGGCACAGAACAGCTCACTCTCTGTTTCAGAAGGAACCAGCTCTGTGGACCTCGATCTCAGCCTCCAGAATTGCGAGAAAGTTACTTTCTGTTGTTAAAACAGCCCGGTCTCTGGTACTTTATCACAGAAGTCCTAGCAAAGTGAACACAAAGCCCCAAATGAGACTAACTCTACAACTGTAAAATAGTTATTTATTTTCTATCTCAATAAATAGTTATTGAGAAGAAAACTGCAGAGGAAAGAAAATGCTGTAGCAAATGTTGTGGGTTGTGATTGGCTTAATGGGGGAGAAGTACTTCTTTTGTTCATTTATACTCAGTGAGCACTCACCACATAGCTCAGTATTTTTAAAAAAAATCGATTCAGTAATTACTTGCAATAAACTTGTGAACAGCTGGAAAGTTGTTTTCATTATTGGGAAGGAAACTGAGGCTCCCAGAGAAGTAATTTGTTCAAAGTGCATGGTAACATCCAATCTGGGGCCTCAACGTCCACCGATTCTGACTTTAGATTTGGTGTTCCTGACCACCACTCCAGCCTGGCTTTATTTCAGCACAGTGCTCAGCGTAAGGTTGCCCACCTTCCCCAGTCGAGTTTTTGAGAGTGTTGACGGGTTTGAATATTATTTGGTGGTCTGCTAAAGGGTGTTGGAATATCTCCACTGTGGTAAATTCTGCCATCATGAACTAATTTGGCAGTTAATATTGGTTTTTCTTAATAACCATTGTTCCTGAAGCTTGTTTAGAGTTTGGGTTTTGAGTGAGGACTCAGGTCATTGATTTATACAGGTGACTCACTCAGGGAAGAATTCTGTTGATGGAAATCTCTAGGTCATAGGGTAGGTGACGAAGGAGAAAGGAGAGAAGTGTGAAGGGAAAGGGGAACCATGTCCTGCTAACAAAGCCAGCTCATTCATTAGAATTGTATTCATAGCCCTTGCTTAGACTAGCTGGTATTCAAATTGTAAAGAATTTGTTTTTTGAAGCCTTTATAAAACTTCCCACTGTTACAATGCATGCCATCTGGGATTTGGCATTTATAAAATGTGCTGTTAAGAAATGCCAAGAGATTCCTCATGTAAACCAGATGGTACAATAACAATTCTGTCTTTATTTTTTGTGGCAGAAAAATAGGGCTTCAGTAGCTTGAATCTTATGGGACTAAATTAAGCCCAATCAATACTTCAGGGACATTACAATTTCAATAGGCAACTTACCCACCTAAATATTTTCATCAGTGTTTTTATTTGCAGAAGAAAAAACAAAAGTGCAGACAATGTTTCCTCTTGATTGCTCATGTCTGTGTTTTTAAAGGCAATGTTTCTAAGAAAAACATCACCAGTGACCTTCGCTGCATGAGATGTATGTGTTTAGATTTGAAGCAGAGATGTTGAAATCTCTTTTGAATAGGGAAATCCCACACCAAATAGTTCAAACAGTTTTATTACTATCCTATAGAGAAAACCATCCATTTTTCTGGGCAAGGCATCGGCTGTCTTTTTCTCAAGACTTCTCAAAAGCCAAGTTCGTATAAAAAGCTGCTGGTGATGCCTTCTTTTGCCCTTACGGGTTCCTGTGGGTTTTCCATGTAACAACAGCACTTTTGTTATCCCTTTTAATCAACTTTTTTTTTGTTATTGCTTTTATTTCCATTACAATTCATAAGATCCTCATTAGGTGGGCTAATCTTGTTAAAAGCTGTGTGTTCCTCCGATCTTTCTTCCTCTTTATTTCACACGAATGTGCTTCCCACCAAAGCCCATTTCTTCTGTAATTAGTCATGAATAGTAATTAGTCATGAATAGCCTCAAAGAACAATCTGCTTTGGAAACCAGATTTCTTAGATACAGAGGCCAAACTTGTTACTGAAAATATGTGTTTCTGGGCCACACAGTCCATTTAATTTCTCTCCCAATTAGCCATGAATAGGTTTTCAAAATAACAAAGATGTTCGATTTACATTTGTAGCATTGCTTCATCTTATGAATAGATTGGAAGTACCAAATACCACTCAACTTTGCTTTCCTTCTCTCCCATGCATAGGGACACTGGGGCTCTGTTTCATAGACAGAAGGCTAGGTAAATTCTTCATCTGTGTACTGGCTCCTCTTGGCCAGGATTGGACTCCATGGTAGGTGGAATGCCCAATCAGCACAACCCACTGTCACTGTCAGGCAGCTGCTGATATATTGGGCAAGGCAGCCAAAGCACACACACAATGGCAGTTGACCTTGGCCAATGGTGGTTCTGTGGAGGGTGGGAGCAGGTGTTGCCTGGCAGGGAGTCTATTAACCCTGTTTCTTCTGGTTGTGAACAAAATGAAACGGTGTCTGGGTAGAAAGTCTTTCACATAAAATAACTCAGTGGTGGGGCTTCTGGATAACAGGCCACCTCCCAAGAGTGTTACAGAGACACAGGGCAGTGACAGCAAAGGGGGCACAAGACACTGGCAGGCAGGGCACTTCCCTGAGGTGAGCTGTGTCACACCATCATAAAGAGTTGTGACAGGTGTGGCTCCAATGGGAAAACAGAAGAGGGCTGTGACAGAGGTCACTGCCACTCACGTGTGATGCTCAACTCTCTCCACTGTGTGTGTAGGAAATATTCTTCTCCAGCTTTCCCAGAGCCCTGTGGCTCACTGTTGGGGAGGAAAAATGTTGCATTTCGGGCAGTCAAATGTGCCTAGAATCCACAGTTGCTCACTGTTGCAAATGCTCCTCAGGAGTGATGTCTGCATGATATGGAAGACTATGTTTTTGCTTTATTTTGTTTTTAATTAACTTCTGCACACTTAATTTTTCTACAACATTTTCTATTTCCCATTCATTTTATTTCCTCCAGGGAATAGAAAATGCACCAATCCCTAGACTATAGTTCTCGTCTTTTTATCTGCTCATAATATGTAAAACTATACTTTATATTTTGTAAGGGATTGTTCATTCTCCTTCTGTTCTTAGTACTGTAAAGTTGTTTGCTGGTGGTATGATTATTAGTGACATCCTCCAATTTCATACACAAGGAAATGGAGACTCAGATGGCTACCTCACCAGAGATCTTAAAGCTACAACTCTTCTAGTTGTGAGTTCAGTCTTCCTTCTCAGCCTCACCTCGAGGATAGGGAGCGAGAAGCAGCTTCACCTTCGGCAGGATGTGTTTCTGTTTCTTTTTCATCCCCACCCAATCTCACAAGGACGTTTGCCCAAGGAAATGTTAGAGGGTACCAGGATCTTGGTCATTTAAAACATGAGTTCAGATGTTCTACTGTTGGGAGCTGTGCAGCCTGGTCTTGGATCAGCATATGACTACCCTGTCCAGTGGGTTTCCTCAGGGTGAGGCACCTGTGGAAATGGACTCTCACTTAGCTAGGACCAGTAGTCCATGGGACAGTGTAGGAATTTGCAAAATTTGTGCAGCTTGCAGGCTCTTTTCTCTCTCATTATACTGGTGATTCTTTGGGCAGTTTTTAGTTTAACTTTATCAGTCACACATGCAATAGCTGTAATTTTCCCTAGAAATTCTGCTCTTCCTTGAATATTTCCCCCTAAGATTCAACAGGAGGCTAATGTTTCTCAAATCTCTTATCTATAATTACTAATTACAACTCCCAATCCTGGGAACTTTTCTGATTCAATAGAGATAGTTAAGTACATATGAGAAAACAACACTTATAAAACATTAACCATGTCTCATAGTTTTGGAAAGGAGAGTAAGGCATGCATACACAGAATAGGAAAAAAGCTTTAGGAATTCACAGTGCCAACTATGGAGAGTAAGTTCCCTGGACACCAAGCATAGAATCATTGGTAGGATCTGGTATGCTCCAAGAGGAAAAAATACAATGCAAAATGTGGGATGGATAGATAGATCCATCTTTACCATACTTAGGAGCTTTTATTGGTAGAAGAAATATGGTGTAGTGAGATGGGGGAAAGTGCTTTGCCAAAGTCTGCCTTTTACAGAGAGATTGAGACATGGGACCCTCTTGTAGAAAAAGGAACTGTATAAAAGCATATCTTGCAGACACGAAAGAATTGTCTGGGTTTGAGTATTGTCCTTAAAGCACTGTGCCCATGTCTATTATTTTTTAACTTTTTAACCACAAGTAGCTGCCAGCTGATATAAGTGCTGTGAGAGTAGCCTGTGTCTGGCTTGATATTTATTTAAGCCTGCAAAAATGCTGAACCCTATGTCTAGAAGAAGGTTATGCAGGGGATGGGAAGGTATATTTGGGAAAGCATAAAGGGGAACAATGGGGGCTTTCATAGTGATCACGATGTATTTCTTAAATTGTGATGTATTTCTTAAAGTCAAAAATAGAAGCTGTTCATGTAACCCTGGTAAGAAAAACTCCACTTAAGTATAAATAAAGACAGCTCGAGCTATTTGGGGCCACTTGAATGCAATCCACTTGGTGGTCAGAAGTTTTTCTTGTGGCAACACCCCTTCCACACCTCAGGACCTGAACCCAAGCTGAGGCTGGACCCCAGCATTTTACCATTTACAAGTGAGTTTAAGTTCAGATTGTAAGGGGGTCTGAAACCAAACATTTCTCCTACTTCTCTTCATCTTTTCACCTTTCTCCTCTATAATTACTTTCTCCTGCTCTCACTCTTCATCTTTCCTCTCCTTCTCTCCCTCCTCTCCATCCTCCTCTTCTTCCTTTGATAATAATTATTTATTGTGTATGTGTACATACACATGTCCTGTCATATTTGTTGTGGTCAGAGGACAACTGGAGGGAGTCAGTTCTTTCCTTCCACCAGTGGGTCCTGGGGATTGAACCCAGGTCATCAGATTTGGTAGCAAGCACCTTTACCCACTGAACCATCTCACCAGCCCTCACTCTGTCCTCTTCATCCTCTGCCTGCATCCTCATCTGCATCCTCTTATTTTCTTCTTTGTTATCATCAGCATCATCTTCTGAGAGCCAAGTCTTAGAAGATTGGCACTTAAGATTGCATCATAAATAATTCATTTTTGAGAAGATTCTTCTCTGGTTATTTTTTTTCTATGCTGCACTGCACTAACAACACAATTGTGTCTAAATTACAGAGGCTCATATGAAACTGAATTGAAAAACGATCTGACCTTTTCTTTCTCCTTTTTCCCTAAAATGTTCTCGTTCTCTCTCTCTCTCTCTCTCTCTCTCTCTCTCTCTCTCTCTCTCTCTCTCTCTCTCTCCTTAAAACAAAGCTTGTATCTTAGAGCTGAATAGTGCTACCCTTCAGGTAGCTTGCTGTTCACAAAGAAACGGGAAAAGGGAGGACACTCTAGTGACCATTGGAGCACTTATTACTGTGAAGAACTTGTAGATGGAAGTTGTGCACTCTCGCAGAGTAGGGCAACAAATAAATTCTCTTGGAATAAAGGCTTGAACAAAAAGAGTTAAGCAGAATGCACAATTATTGATTTAGAAAACAGACCATCTTCACATCAGTTTCCTGAAGACTATTTTTTCAACAATGTGGGAAAATACTTCAGTGTGTGAAAGAGGGGGAAATGATAAATAGTACATTTTAAAATGAAAATGGTAAGAAATTACATAAGGAAATATATATGCCTAGATTGCTACTTGTGTCTTCAGAGAGTGTGTATTGTAAAACTTTTTGTCTGATCAATTTTTATTTTATAAATATTGTGTATGTAAACATACAGGCATTTTATTGGGTATATGACCCTAAATGTAATTATTTGATAAAGCTTGGCAATTGCATTAAAATCTTTTATATCACCACTAATATTTATTGCTGTATTAGAGTATATTAGTTTTTTCTCTTTAAATTCTGCTTAATCCCACCTTCTATTTGGAAGCTGTGTTACTAGGTAGATATATTACACTTGATTCTTTGTTTTTCTCACTGCTTGGGGGGCCAGCCTCCAGGAGCAAGGCCTCAAAGGGAAATCTGCTGAGTCCAGCATACTAGACTTTTTGTTTTCTATTTAAGAAATTTTTAAAATTCATTTTATGTACCAACCTCAGATGCCCCCCTCATCCCTCCTCCCACTCCCCACACCCCGACCCACCTCCATCCCCTCCTCCAAAAGGGTAAGGCCTCCCATGGGAGTCAGCAAAGCCTGGTACATTCAGTTGAGGCTGGTCCAAGTCTCTCCCCCTGCATCTAGGCTGAGCAAGGTATCCCACCATCGGTAATGGGCTCCAGAAAGCCAGCTCATGCACCAAGGATAGATCCTGATCCCACTGCCAGGGGCCCCTCAAATAGACCAAGCTACACAACTGTCTCCCATATGCAGAGGGCCTAGTCTAGTCTCATGCAGGTTCCACAGCTGTCAGTCTAAAGTTCGTGAGTTCCTATGAGCTTGGTTCAGTTGTCTCTGTAGATTTCCCCATGATGATCTTGACACCCCTCCCTGCCCTGCTCATATAATCCCTCTTCCCTCTCTAATCCCAGCACTTAGGAGGCAGACACAGGCTGATCTCAGTGAGTTCCAGTCCTGGTCTACAAAGTGAGTTCCTTGACTGTTACACAGAGAAACCCTGTCTCAAAAAAAACAAAAACGTATTAGACTTTTTTATCTGAAGGGGTTAGGGAAAAAGACACTCATATTCTCTCTTGATGGTTTCCTTCTTTATTCTGTTTTCTTCTATGATATTTCTACTGTATACTTTTTTTCCTATAGCTTATCCACCCCAATAAAATTTTTCAAGCATCATAGGAATTACTATGTGATTACATTCTATTTTCAAGTGAATGATTATAATGAATACAGGTAAAAACATGTTTTCCATCTCCCTTACATGATTAAACATTTCCTGTGTTACAGGTAAAAAACAAATTATCCCAAGAACCCACATACATTTATACTCAAGCAACTTGTTATAGATTAATCATATAGGCAAGCAAGATATTCTTCTCAGTCAGGTCTTTTACTGGCAGGCTGAATTTTGCAGTTATAAAGAAAGGGCCAATTGCTTTATTACTTACCTTGAAAGATAATCTTATAAGGAATCACAAACCTAAACTTTTATATATGAAAAAGAATCAGTCAGCTCTATTTTAAACCTTTAGGGTGCATACCCAGTCATCAATACTTTCTTATATCAGAAGATTGAGGGCAGGAATGGACACAAGGAATTAATCATCACCTTTGATCATCAACCAATCCTAGCAAGAAAGGCTTGTCAGCTAATAACAATTGGACTGCTTTGTTCTTGTTCCCTGACTTTAAGGAGTGCCTCATTCAACTATGTGCCTTTCTAACACTTTAGATTATCTTCTTGAGTTTTTCACCTCAAAAGCTGATGAAAACATCTTAGTCTAACTTTGTTATTTTCAAAGCCTTGTTTCAGCTATGCACACAGGAACCAGTGAATACATCTCCTGACATTAAAATTAAAGGAATTTAAGCTAGCTGGGCTACTGGGTCTCAATTGCTTTTCTAATCATTAACCTAAGCCACAGTCTATAGGGCTCCTCAGTAGAAACTCATGTGTTCTAGCTGTGTGGCACAGTTAGACAGTACAGCTTAGGAAGGAATCATCTTCATAATAATCTATAGGTAAAAATGCCCAGTAGAACTGGATGTTTCTATGAATAAACACACTGCATTACAGGCAGTGGGATCTCCCCACACCCGTTCATACCATGCCAGATCCCAGAGGAAGATGGCAGCAGCCAACATGTAAAGGTACAGCAGAAGCAAAAGACATTCTGGGGTCTGTGGTCTCGGGCCTTGCCCATCTGAGATTCACCCATCAGAGAGTTTTCCCCTGACACCTTGAACTTCAATTGCAACCTGCTGCTCCTCTGACATGGCCACTGGCATGTTTCTTTGTGTATGGTGTGCATGTGCCATGCTGTGTGTGTGGAAGTCAGAGAACAACATGTACGAGTTAGTTCTCTCCAGCCTGTGGGTCCCAGGGATCAGGTTTTCAGGCTTGGCAGCAAGGGCCTTTACCTGCTGACCCAAGCCCACAGTCATTGTTATTGTCTTAGTTACTTTTCTGTTCCTGTGATAAAACACCATCACCAAGACAATTTATAGAAGAAAGAGTTTATTCTGGCCTTACAGCTCCTCAGTCCATGAGGCTGAGCAGCAGCTGAGAGTTCACATCTTGAACCACAAACAAGCATCTAACTTGAAATGGCATGAGTCTTTTCAAACCTCAAAACCCACTCCCAGTGACATACTGTCTTCAACAAGGCCACACCTTCTAATGCTCCCCAAACAGCCACTACTGGGGACCAAGTATTTCAATGCCTGAGACTTGTGAGGTTATGAGGGACGCCTCATTGAAAACATCACATTAGGTATATAAAAGCACCAAATTATTATTTTAAATTAATTTTCTTTCCCTATTTAGTATCACATCTTGGTATCTGTACAAACTTTTTGGCTTTGTTTTTTGATACAAGTTTATATCATTTTTATTGGTATTTGCTTGATATAATTTTCCTTTCAGTCTTTTGACAATTTTATGTCTTAGCTTTGTCTATTAATATAAAACATGGTTGAGTCTTGTAACTGAGGAATTTGAGTCATTTAATTTTAGGTTGGTTATAGAAAAATTTGCAATTTAGGTGTTATAAAACCCACAAATGTTCTCCTAACTCTGCTCCAACTACCATCTTGTAAATTTTGATCTGTTTCGCCTTTCATTCTGTTCCAAATAGTTAACAGAGAACTTTACATACAGAATATATAAAGGATTCTCACAATCCATTGGTAATAGAATGACAGAGTGAAAACATGGGGAAAAGATTTGAATACCAGATATAAGAATGGCTAAAAGGCACTTGAAAGGTGCATGTTGGGAAAATGCAAATTAAAGCCATAGTAATGTCATTTCATACCCACTAAGATGGCCACGGAAAAAACAGGTTATAGCAAGAGCTGGCAAGGATGTGGAGAAATTGGAACCCTCATGTGTAATACCCTCCTACGATGTGAAATGGTCCAGTCACTTTGGAAAATGGCAACTTCCCTCCCTCCCCCCTCTCTCTCCCTCCCTCTTTCCCTGAGTGTGTGTGTGTGTGTGTGTGTGTGTGTGTGTGTGTGTGTGTGTGTGAGAGAGAGAGAGAGAGAGAGAGAGAGAGAGAGAGAGAGAGAATGTGTGTGTGCATGCATGTATTAAATGGATAAATGATATTTGAAATGCTAGTATAGAGAAATAATATTCAGCAATAAAAAGAATGAACTTCAAAACATATTCCTTTTAAGTAAAGCCCCCCCCCAAACTATGTAGCCCAGGATTCCATTGATATGAAATGCTCACAAATGCAGCTATATAGAGGGAAAATTGATTCATGGTTTCCTAAGGTTTAGAGTAGGAATTCATTGCTAATAAACACAAAGGATATCTTTTAAAAGTTTTGTTTTTACATTTGTTTATTTAGGATATGAGAGTCTGAGTTGGTATGAGTTCCAAGATTATAGGCTCATGAGGGATGTTTTAGTGTGGAGAAAATGTTGCAAAACTGAGTTGAAAGAGGGCAATTGGCCAGTATTTGAATTTACAAGACTAGGAAAGAAGTGAATTTATTAACTATGCTGCAAGTACTCAGCAGACAATCGCAGCATCAACAGAAAGATCACCCACATGAAACAGTGGTGCATGGGAGTGGGACACATTGAAGTTGTCCTCTGTGGTTAGGGTGACCTACAGCAATCTCCACTATGCAAATGAGGGGCATCCTGATTGGTTGATATTTTATTCCCAGGGGCCTCTGGGTTCACATGGTGCAGCCTCTGGTCAGGGTTGTACTTGGTTTAGATTGGTTGCACTTGGTTACATCATTCTGCAACCAGAAAGTGCTCTGTTTCCTTTTTGTGGCATTTCCCGGACGGTAACCTGTTTGTTTTCTGCTCTGTCAGTTAGCCTCTCTCCACACTATGGTAAAGGTTTTACAACTGTAAATTTACTAAAATCATTCTGTTTATACTTCAAATGGCTAAGTTTCAAGTTATACAAATTATACCTGTAAAAATCTGTGGAAACATCCCATCCTCCCACACCAGTGAACTTAAACAGTTCTGAGTTTATTGAGAGTATTTTCTACATTCTGTGCCTGGCTGACCAGTATCACATCTGACACTTGTTAATGGACACTAAAGATTAAATGTGCTTCACTACCCTCATGACGGACACGATGTGTTCATTGTCAGGACTGGTTCTGAAAGGAAAGGTCCAAGTCCAGGGCTGCAGGCCTTCCTGGCTGCCTTCCAGGGAGAGAGGCTGGAATGAGCTTTGCCCTGGGGTGATGGTCCCTGTCACTGATTAACCAGCCCTGTTGGAAGGCTGCACCACCAGCACTCCCCACACAAAGACACCTGGCCGAGTCCTGGGCGGCAGAAAAAATGTCCACCCGCTATCACCAAGCAGCAAGTGACAGCTACCTGGAACTTCTGAAGGAGGCCACCAAGCGTGATCTGAATCTCTCAGATGACGATGGCATGACACCCACTCTCCTGGCAGCCTACCACGGCAACCTGGAGGCCTTGGAGATAATCTGCAGCAGAGGGTGAGTGATTTCTGTCAGGGCAGCCTGGGGTCCTCCAAAGCAGCAGCAAGAGGCGGGGGAGTCCGAGTAGACATTTTGCCTCTTTCTAGGCTCTCTAAGTAGTTGGCTTTTAGAGAAAGACAAGACTAAGCAAGGCATGGTTTCTTTCCCTATAAGAACAGCCACCTGGGGGTTACTCAGCCAGAGGGGTGGGTGGGTATTGTAATTGTATGCATTGAAAATCATTTCCATGGATTGAAACGGTTGACTCTTTAAAAAGAGGTCACCATTCCGCTCAGTTCAGTCATCCTCCTTGGTTAGGACATGTTTTTATTTGACTTTTTCAATTGTGTCATTCAAACCCACCTTTTACGAGCCCTCAGTTTTGGTGTAAGTCCCTGATTCTTGAATGAAATTTCTGGCTTTACAAGCTGTAAGAGGGATCTCCAGTTCATCTTTACTTTTGTTTTGTTTTGTTTTATTTTATTTTATAATTTAATTTAATTTTTACATATCAGCCACAGATTCCCTTGTTCTCCCCCCTCCCCCATTCCCCTCTCCTCCAGGGCAAAGACTCCCCTGGGGATTGAGTTCAACCTGGTAGATTCAATCCAGGCAGGTCCAGTCCCCTCCTCCTAGGCTGAGCTAAGTGTCCCTGCATAAGGCCCAGGTTCCAAACAGCCAGCTCATGCACTGAGGATAGGTTCCGGTCCCACTGCCTGGGGGCCTCCCAAACAGATCAAGCTAGTCAACTGTCTCACTTATCCAGAGGTCCTGATCCAGTTGGGGGCTCCTCAGCCATTGGTTCATAGTTCATGTGTTTTCATTTGTTTGTCTATTTGTCCCTGTGCTTTTTCCAATCTTGGTCTCAACAATTCTCGCTCATATAAACCCTCCTCTTTCTTGCCAATTGGACTCCTGGAGCTCCACCTGGGGCCTGGCTGTAGATTCAATGCAATCCCCATCAAAATACCATCTTTACTTTAAATTTTATTTCTGGGCAACACACACACACACACACACACACACACACACACACACACACACACGGGGGTCAGCTGGGAGAGGGAGAGAGAAACACAGACAGACAGATACATGGGCGTGTCAGGGGGAGAGACAGACAGATAGACACACACACAGATGGAAGAGGGGAAGATGAGAGAGAGAAACAGACACACACAGAGGGAGGAGGGGGAGAGGGAGAGAGAGAGAAATAGACAGACAGACAAACAGACACACCCCACCCCTAAATTTTAATTCAAGTCTTTGCTAACTCTTCTATTCTGCTTGTCCTGCCCATCATCAGAGGGCTAGTCAGGGTTGGCAGCTGTGCCTTAAGAAAGGGAGAGACGGAGCAAGAGAGAAATCTGAGGGAGGGAGTGAGGAAGAGCAAGAGGAAGAGGAGGGGAGGAGTAAGGGAGCCAAGTGAATGCATTCCATACAGTTAGCATCTGGTAAGTGACAGTCCTCCCTCCCTCCCCCCCTCTCCTCCCTCTTGCTCTTTCTTCCTCCTCCTCTGATTCTTCTTCCCCTTCCTTTGTGGTGCTGTCTAGAGGACGCTGATCAACAGAATGTCCTGGTTTCTGTCGTGGCAATCAGATTTGAGAGGGAAAGACAAAGAAGTGGCTTATGGCAGACATAACAGAGCCTGTTCCAGAGAGGGGAAGTGAAGCTTGTATTAGAAAGACAAGCAGATGACCAAGGGCTGAAGGAAGCATCTTTCCTCTAAGACAGAGCACGGTGTGCTCCAAGGATGGAAGACGTTGAGTTTGGCTGGACGTGACTTGCACAGCAACAGGACAAGCCTAAGTGATAAAACCAGACAACAGGAGTCTTGAATTTCTGTTAAGGACTTGAACCTCATCCTGAGTGCCAGGAAACCACACCTTGTATTTACAAAGGAAGCCTTCCGATAGATTTATGCTTATAAATACTGTTCCAGTGGTTACACAGTGGTTACAGAGAATGTTTAAGGACATTCAAGGTGAACTGAACTCACATGGTGACAATGGGTATGAGTAGACACAGGGAGATTCCAGTGGCAGTTTGGATGCAGAATAGCTGGTGATTAGATGTAAGCAAATAAAGGGAAAGAGGCTCAACATCCATGTTTTCATTAAACAGATTGTAGATATGGGCACCTCATTGAATTGAGGGACATGTCAGAAAAAGCATGCCCACTGTCTACATTACATCTTCTGAAAACTTAAGTCAAGATAAATCTTTCCTCTTTTCAGTTAATGCTTCAGTTATTTGTTATAGTAATAAAATATCTAACACACTTCCTTAATTTAATTTATAGGGACACTTTAGTATTATAATCAGCAAATTTGCTTCCTAGGTTATCCCTATGTTGAATACACATTTTTTTCTAATTTTCAGTGTTGTGATGATTATTTTTCTACATAATCTTTGTGTCCAACTCTCAGAACTGAAGTTTTTTAATAGTTGGCATGCATCTTAGCCTACTTCTGCTATGATAACAGAATGCCTCAGCAAGGTAATTTCTAGAGGGTAGAACTTATTCTCATAGTTCTAAGAGTAGTACAGAAGTCTAAAATCAAGTTGGCAAGAAGTTCAGTTCCTAGAGACCCAGTCTCCGCCCCCAAGATGGCTCCTTAGTGCTGCGGCCTCCGAGGGGAGAAAGGCGGAGTCCTCACACAGTAGAAGAGAATGAAGAAGGGGTACGCAAACCAAAAAAAAAAAAAAATGAAAAAGCAAATTCCCTCCCTTGATAAGGAATCCCTTCCACAAGGTGAAGGGTGGGGTTCCTAGTGAGGATGAAAAGTCCAGCACTGAACCACCATTGCATTCCCACCTTCGTAAGCTCTGTATCTGTAACCCTGCCCCACTTTTATAATGGGGTCTTCAACATTGGTTTATAACATTGATTTTCAAAGGTGTGTGTGTGTAAAGGGTGAGTGATGGTGCCAGCATGCCACAGCGCACATGAGGAGGTCAGAGCTTCGTGTGTCAGTCCTCACTTTTGTAGCTGGAGAATTTCTCTCCAGCTCCCGCCAAGTCCCGCCAGTCCCGGAGCCCACTTATAAAATAAACACACAGACTCTTACAATATTTAAACTGTTTGGCCATTAGCTCAGGCCTACCATTGTTTAGCTCTTACTCTTATATTTATCCCATTTCTATTAATCTATACTTTGCCACGTGGCTCGTGGCTTATTGGTACCTTACATCTTCCTTGTCCTGGCGGCGGCTCCAGCCAGTCTCTCCCTTCCCTTCCTGTTTCCTCAATTCTTCTCTCTGTTAGTCCCGCCTATACTTTCTGTCTGGCTATTGGCCAATCAGTGTTTTATTTATATAGAGTGATATCCACAGCACACTTTCCACTGTGTTTGAGAGTGGGTCTCTTGTTACTTACAGGCTAGCTGCCCATGAACCTCCAAGGACTCCTGTCCCTGCCTCCCATCTTGCCAGAGGAGCACTGGCATTAGATATGCCTCTGCATCTGGCTTTATGTGAGTTCTGGGGATCTGAACTTAGGGCTTTATGCTGGTGGAGCAAGCAATTTACCCACTGAGCCATCTCCACGGCCTTCAAAATGCTTTTAAAGTTAACAATCTGAACCATTTGTCATATATATACATATATATATATATATATATATAATATGCTTACAATTAGTATTTTAACAATTGATACTTTAACTATAAATAAAATATAAATGTACACATATATAATATGTTATATATACTTATGGGATACATGAATATGTGATACATATTTTATGTGCATGAATGTGTCAATCTCTGCTATATAATTCTAACTTGAAGGTCATTTATTCCAAAATATTAGCTGATAAATATGATCTTTCAAAATTTTCTTTTGTACACCTGCACAAGTGTATTGTTTTCTTTAAAAAGGCAATCATATAGTTCATAATGATAAAATAACGATATATCGTTAACAATGTGCACTTAAAAGTTGATATGCATACCACTGCTTTTCATGACTACAAGATATTTTATTGTTTTATCATTATTTATTTATTTTAAACTATCAAAAATTGTACAGCCACACATGATGATAGTGCACACCTATATTCCCAGCATCTTGAGTCAAGAAGATTTGAGACTGATTCCAGCCCAGACTTCATAGCAAGTCCCTGTCTCCAAAATTGTGCATGTATTTATGATATACAATATGGTATTTTAAATACATTTGTATTATGAAATGATTGGATCATGCTAATTATATGATAACTTGCAGACTGATCATTTTTTGTGGTGAGGATATTTAAAATATATCTTCTTAACAATTTTCAAGTATGTAAAGCACTGTCTTTTTTATGTCATCACCAATTATAGAGTGAATTGCTTGAACTCTTTCTTCTTAATGGATATTTTGTATCTTTAAGTCTCTATCACCATACTTCTCTTCCTACCCTCGACTGCTGTCTACTCAAGAGACTTCTGTAGGTCCCATATTTTTTAGATTCCACATTTAAGTGAAATTATGAGGTGTTTGTCTTTTTGTGCCTAGCTTATTTCACTGAACATAATGTCTTCCAGGCTCATCCATGTTTCCAAATGCAGGATTTTCTTTTTCTTTAAGGCAAAAAAGTATTCCATATATGCACACACATATACACTTTTTTCATTTATTTACTGGTGCAGGCAAATTGATTCTGTAATTTATTCAATTAGTTGCCCATTTATAACATTTTATTCTGTCTCAATTCAGTGCAGAGACTTAACTTTTTGTCTTGTTGGCTGTTACAAGTAGAGTTGAAAGGAACAACCTTGCTCATTCAGCTTTGTCCAAGGCTTCACATTTCCTTGGGATAAAGTCTTCAAAGTAGAACGGTGGATTCTGGGGGTGCCCTGGTCTTTTGATGTATATCCTGCCAAGAAATCTGAGCCAGATAATGCTTTTCCCAGCATGGTCCTCTCCTTGTGATCCCACTAAAACCAAACAACTGACAGTTTTCAATTGTTTCCTGTTGGATAGGCAAACACTGGCAGTGTATGGTTTTAATTGGCATTTCCTTCATTATTATAAGTCCAAATAATTCCTTTTTATGTAGAAAAAAACATTTTTGATGGAATTACTATTTTCTGAGAACAGCTTTACACATATTTAAAATCAACTTCAAAAGAAGAAATTGGAATGGAGCAGATGCCTAGAGTGTTGTAATTTAAGCAAATTACCCACTTAGCAACAATAACAAGCTGATTTAAAAATTATTGATCAAAATGATTGCTTACTAAAAAATCAAGGGCAAAATATAGCTTATTTTAAATTGCTTCTCAGAGAGTTTCTCTTTTGGGAAAAAATACCAACACTAGATTGAATCTGTCCTAAAGAATCCATAGGATATTAGCATTAGATTTAGTCCATCAAACAAAGGTGCTGGTTTTAGGTGGCTGGGCAGATATCTGCATGGTGCTGCTAAGAACCGTGAGCCAGAAAGCTGCGTTTAGTAAAATGCGCTGGAGTCCCAGCTCTGGAAAGGCAGGGAGAGGAGCATCTTGGGGGCTTGCTGGTCACTCCAGTCTAGATGGTTGGCGAGCTCTGCTTTCAGTGAAAGACCCTGCTTCAAAAACAATAAAGATGGAGAAGCAATTGAGAAAGACAACCAGGTTAACCTCTGCCCTCTATGTGTACATGCTGGAGCGCGCGCGCGCGCGCGCGCACACACACACACACACACACACACAAAGAGACGTCAGTCAGGCATGGTGGTGCATGCCTGTAATCCCAGAAAAATCAGGAAACTGAGGTAGGAGGATTCAGCCTTGAAAGTCAGCCTTAGTTACATAGAAAGACTCCTTACAAACAGATAGAGGCAGGGGAGAGTATGATTAAATTTAGAAAGACTTCATGAAGCTTGACATTAATAAATTTTTATATCAATTGAAAAACCAATGGATCATCTTCCTGACAGTTTAATTTGGAATTTTACATTTGAAATTTTCTCTAAAGAAGATCCACCTCTGCCCAATCTCAGGCTTCCTTGTATCTTAAAAGCATCACAGAAGACGCACTGAGTTGGGAAAATTCACTCCATTCTGCCTGAAGTTTATGGATTTAACCCAGACTCTTAGCACCCTGTTACTTCCCGCTACAACCCACCCTGCCCAGTACTTCTTCTTTACTTTAGCCAATCCAAGGATAATTCAGGCAAATTTAATCAGTGTGTTTTTGTTTATGCCACAGTCACATCTTGGCTCTTTTCCAGCTCTGCTTTGATGTCTAGGGTACTTAAGGGGTCCTTTGAATATGGTGTTCAGTTAAGTAAATAAAAAGTGAAACCACGTGTTTGGGGATGAGGAACTGTGCTCCCCAAAGATTCGAATGTGCCAAGGCTGGAAGGGGGGTCTCCTTTGATCCAAAATAATTAAATTGGGCTAACTGGCTAGGGCCCTCTTCACAGAGGCTCCCTGACAGAACAGTGTTATTTAACATTTGCTTTCCTTAGATTCAATTTCATTTTCTTTCCTTCCTGTTCCCATTCCTTTACCCATAACTCCATGCTGTCTGGTCACACTGATGGACACTCTGGGTTCCCCAAATATGCCATGTGATATCACCCATTCTCGTCTGTGCCCATGCTGTTCTCTGTGTGAAACAGGAGGCCGACCTGTGGCAGGACATAGCCCACAAACGGGCTTTACTTGGATTTCCCTGTGGTTTTCTTTTAAAATTGAGCCAACATTTAAATGAATTCCACAGAATTCTGGAGTTCAGCCTTCATTTGAAAAGTGGACGTGGTAACACCATTTCTGCTTCCTTAGGGCATAGCCAGAGCTGCTCCACTACTGTGGTTTCTAGGAGTGTGAGCATATCTCGGTCTTTGCTGAGAAACCCAGTTGTGTGTCCTCTTGGGGCAGATTTTGAGATTTCTGCTAGAAACTACAGATGACAAAAGGAGAAACATAATGCAGGCTTTTCCCTCTTGGGAAAATTAATTGGGTAAATGGAGCACAACTACTTGATAAATAAAATAACCCTGTAAATACTTAGCTACAAGAACTAGGCCAGCATGGTGGTTTGCACCTGTAGTCCTGGTACTGGGGAAGCTGCTATGAGGGATCAGCACAAGTCTGAGCAAGCTTGGACTACATAGTGAGTTCCAGCCTGTCTGAGACACAGAGCAAGATGCTACCTCAAAAACAAACAAACAAACAAACAAATGACTAGGGAGATGGCTCTGTGGGGAATGGTGTTTGCAGCTGAGCCTGGTGACCTGAGATTGACCCCTGGGTCCCACATGGTGGAAGGAGAGAACTAACTACTGTAAGTTGCCCTCTGCTCTCCATATGCATATTGTGGGACATTCACGCCCACACATATACACACAGGAAACAAACGCATTTAATTTCTGAAAAAAATTAAAAATTAAAAACCCCCAAAGAGTGTTATAGTGGTAGAAATTGACCAAGTGGCCACGAGAAAAGATAAATATAGGAGTGTGGAGAAGAGAGCAATGATGATAATGTACATTAAATGTATGTATGCATAGTTTACCAAGCACTGTTCTGTGTTACATATGTGCTTAAATTCATACAAAAGCTCTCTCAGAGGCATTATTATTATTCTCAATAAACAGTTAGGATAGAAGACTTGTGGCTGGGTAAGTGGACAAGCTGGGTTATATTCACATAAGACTTTTATTATGACACAGATGGTTAACCATGAGACAGGCCTGATCCAAGGGATGCCACCTGTTGGGCTGGGGATATAGCTCCATGGTAGAACATGTGGCAGGCACATTTGAGGCCCTGGGCTCTACCCTTAGTGCTGCAAAAGTAAAAATGGAAGTGTGCTGCCTGTTACCAACATTCAAAACAACTGCACCCTCCAAGAGTCTTACTTTACTCCTGGGATGGTGATTGGTTCAGAACTGAGGCAACCAGGGGTTTACAGGGAGGAGATCCAAGTCTGAATTATCAAATTATAGGATTCTGGTTGTGCCACATAGGGACATTTGTATTAACATACGTGTTAATATTTGTATTAACATGTGTTAAAACATATGTTAATACATAGGGAGCCTGTGAATCACCTGAAGATCTTGTCAAGCTCTAGTTTCTGATCTAGTAAGTCTGGGTTGGGCCCAAATTCTGCATTTCATTAACACCATGGGTAATCTGTTGCTGCTGCTGCCAGTGTGTTTGGGTCAAAACACTCCTCAGAGTGGAATCAGTATGGTACCTTAGCATCCTCTACAAGGGTGTAGATTTTTTTTGCTTCTGTGTCAGCTTCCCACCAGCAGTGGTGAGAGCTTTTTCAATTCATCTCCCTGCTCTGCTTCAGTAGGGTCTGTACTTGTATCTCAAGGCCTCACAGGAAATAGAAGCTTTTTTTTTTCTGATTGATTTTTGTTTTGTTTTCTGCTTTTGACTCATGGGAGGGCTGATGTATTGACTAGAATCAGCTCCCTCCAAGTCCTCCAAGAATACTGCTAAGTTGTCAGGACAACTGAAAGCCAATTAAACACAGAAATAATTGAAATGATATAAACTTACAATTGAACACATTTTATTAAAATGTAGCACTTGAAACTCACCACTTCATAGTTAGTTCAGTATTTTTCTTGTGTGTGCACTCTGAAGTTACAGATTTCTATAAATTTTTATGGTAGAAGTAAAATAGCATACTATTGCTTGTCTCTTCTAATCTTCATGTGGCAACATGAAGATTCTCATGGTGGGCAGACGTACACAATCATATATGCTATAAATCAGGGCTTTGATGTTTTTTCCATGAATGAGCCCATTGTCAAACATTCAAGAGTATACCATTGGGTGATATTATTCTTGGCTTCAGGGAAACTTCTAACTGAGCTCAATTAGAATTAGGCATGGCACTATATTTCCTTTCTGTGAGTCATGTGATCCAACTCTGGCCAATGTGATATGAAAGTGACTCTGCCAGGAAGTTTTTTGGGAAGGTTTTTTTTTTTTTTTTTTTTTTTCCTTCTAAAAGGGAAGCCTAGCATGGAGATGGCTCTCTCTACTTCTGGCCATCTGGTGTCTGGCTCTGACACAGCTAAACTCAGCAGCCATCATATGTCAATGTCAAGGCAGGATAAACATGCATTTTGTTGGTTGTTTTTGGTTTTTTTTATAGACCTCATGTTCAGTGAAAAAGAAATTTAACATGCATCTTTCATATTTTCGTCTCTAGTGGGGATCCTGATAAGTGCGACATCTGGGGAAATACTCCTCTACATTATGCAGCCTCCAATGGCCACACCCACTGCATCTCGTTTCTAGTCAACTTTGGTGCCAACATCTTTGCCCTAGATAATGACCTGAAGTCCCCATTGGACGCTGCTGCCAGCAGGGAGCAGAAGGAATGTGTTGCTCTCCTGGATAAGGCTGCTACCATACAGAACACCACGAACCCCAAGAAGGTCACCCGACTGAAGGAGCAGGCTCTGAGGAATGCCAGGAGGCAGATGAAAGAATGCGAGCGACTTCAGGAGAAGCACCAAAACAAGATGGCCCGCTCCTACAGCAAGGAGGACTCGGGGACTCTTTCTTCTTTCCATGGCACCTTCCCCAGCTCATCGCTTTCCAAGGCTTCTGCTGGTGGATTTGGGTCACTGTCTAAAGGCATCAAAGACACCTTTAAGATAAAATTTAAGAAGAACAAAGATACCGCAGAGCAGGTGGAGAAGGGAGGCAGGAATGGGCAGAGGCATGTAATGGAAGTGTTCAGAGAGGAGGAAGAAGACTCATTTCCAGAGGACGTCAGAGAGAAGCTCCAGTTGTCAGCAGAGAAAGCCAGGGATGTACAACATGAGTCTATTCTCAACCGCCCAGGGCTAGGGAGTATTGTTTTTAGAAGGAACAGAGTACTGGACCTTGAGGACATCACAGACAGCAAGAGAGAGTCGGGGTTTAAAATACTCAGTGAGTTGTTCCAAAGACCAGGAGCAGCTGATGAAGAGGAGGATGAAGAGGGGGAGGCAAACAGTACTGCAGGCGACCTTCCTTGGGACGAAGAAGTAGAATGGGAGGAGGACGTGGTGGATGCCACCCCGCTGGAAGTGTTCTTGCAGTCTCAGCAACTAGAGGAATTCCTTCCCATGTTCATGAGAGAGCAGATGGACCTAGAAGCCCTGCTGCTTTGCTCTGACGAGGACCTTCAGAATATCCACATGCAGCTGGGCCCCAGAAAGAAAGTCCTCAATGCCATAGACAAGAGGAAGCAGGCACTCCAGCAGCCTGGGCAGCTGGTGGACACCAGCCTCTGATGGAGGCCACTGGTGAGCAGGGTGACCTGAGCATGTGGTCATGCTGAGTTCCCTTGGGAGGACCACAGGAAGCACCCTGGACCTGATCTTTGTCCAGTGAAAGACCTCTGTGTATAGGTGTTAAGGTTTTAGAGAGGACTCTCAAAACAGAGGCCCAGACTCTGGGAGATAGTCTGTATTCAAGTAAACCATCAGTTAAAAAATAAAAGCCAGGAGACCTTGGAACAAGAAAACTGTGTTTCTCTTCATGAGTTTGCAGTCTGTCTAGACCAAAGGCTCTCACTGATCTAAAGTGCAAAGCCCAACTTAAATGGATCTAATCTTTTAACAGATATTTACAAGCAACAGGGTTGGGTTTATAGTATTCCTGTTTAAGAATAGGAGAGTGTAGCAGGTGTGGGGGGGATGACAGAAAGAAAATGTGGGGTGCCTATTGTGGAATGATTTTCTAAAGTTTATGTATGGAAACCCTAACCTCTGAGTATTTTTGGAACTAGTACTTTAAAGAGGTGATTAAGGTTATGTGAGGTTATAAGGGTGGGCTCTTAATTCCATGTGACTTAAAAGAAAAGGAAGATAAATCAAGGGTGTGCTCACATAGGAAGAAAAGAGAACAACAGGAAGGCAGCTAGCGTCAATCAGCCAATGAGAGCACCCCACCCCTTACCTCCCAGGAAAATCAAACTTGACAATAGTTTGGACTTCCAGTCCTCTGAGATTTGAAAAGTCAGTTTCTGTTGTTTGAGCCATTCTGCCTGCAGGGTTTTGTTATGGCAGCCTGGGCTGACAAGTGTGTGTAAACAAGAGGGTAGAAAAGGGAGAGAGGGCAAGAAGGATTCAGGAAAACAAGGCCTGTCCCATTTCACAGTCTTTTTAGGGGTTAAGCGCCTTCTGAGATTTAAAAAGGGAGAGAAAAAGTACAGTTTTCAGGAAGATTGAAGACAGAAGTTAATTTTACATATCCATGCTTGCCATGCATGCCTTCACTGTTAGTGTGTATCAGTGGTGCTGTTCTCTAGGTCAGTGCGTGTTATAGTGTAGATCTTCGATGTAGCCCAAAGACTCAGATGCTAATGGCTTTGTCATCTGCCTGTGGAGCTATGGGGAAGAGGTAGACATCCATCCCCCAGGCAGGGCGTAGTAGAAGGAAGTTAGGTCATCGAGACATGCCCTTCAAGTGGGTATTGAGATTTCAAATATTCCCTTTCTTTTCTTTCCAACCACCGTAAGTGAACGGGTTTCCCCTGCCACATGCTTCTAATGGATCCCCTTGCCACAGGTCCAAGCAAAGCCTCGGAAGTGATAAATTAAAACAAACCATTCTTTCTTAATCATGAGCAAATGTCTATTCCCTTCAGGATAGGGCACCGATGACAGACCAGAGAAACAGTTCTACCCTGAGCGATGATTCACATCCTGGGAGCATCCTGGAGCTCCCTGCCTTAAGTTGCAGGCACTCCACCAAAAAGAACCTTTTCTCCCCAGCAACTGCTTTCACAGCCTTGGGAGGGGTCTTGTGAATCTTATAATTTTCATAAGCTTCCTGAGCCTGGCAAATTCTCTATCGCTTCTCCAGTCTTCTGAGACTCTCTCCTCCCTCCAACAGGTAATGTTTCAATTCAGAGGAAGCAGCTACATTGTGGTTATATAATCTCTGTATATTATACAATGTATAAATATGTGTGTGTAATAGTTACACACACCTATATTCCATTTTACTCTTTTTTATTTATCTACTTTATTCTATTGTTCCTCACTCTTCATTCTACACCTCTTTAAACTTCTCTTTTCTCTCTCTCTCACATACACACACACACACATCTAGACTGTGCATATGAGAAGAAAATATGGGATACTAGTCTTTCTGAGTGAGGCTTATTTTGCTTAACAATCCTTGATTCCAGAAAAATATATTAATTCATTCTTTACAGTTGAATAAAATTCCATTGTGTAATGTGCTACATTTTGTTTTTCCATTCATCTGTTGATGGACATCTCAGCTGCTCCCATTTCCTGGCTATTGTGAACAGTGCAGCAATAACTGTGGATGTGCAGATCTGTGTGATATGTTGACTGGGATAGCTGGGTCACATGAGAGATCTGTTTTCAGTTTTTGCAAATGCTGCCACCCTGATTTCCATAGTTCACTTTCCCACCAGCAATGTATACAGATCATCTCTCCAAAATCTTGCATTTTTTTTTAGTGCTGACAGTTGTTAAAAGACAATCTCAAATTGAAACCACTCCTAACCCATAGCTAAGTTTTATTGGAATTCTGTAGCCAGACTACCACCAGGTAGAATTTACTATTGACTGTATGTGTAATATTAGAAAAGCTTTTTTTTGGCCAGCTGATTTCCCATTCACATCTGAGTTACTTCAGGAGGCTCCATGCATGATACAGATACTCAAAGGTGATGAACTCACTCCTTCCTTCCGTGAGTGGATTCAGGAAGCATATGTGATATTGGATATGTTACATTAGGGGGTAGTTGTTTACAAATACTGTGTTTTGTTATGGACTAAAGCTGTGCTTGTCTTCAATAATGGGCACAAGAGCAGTTGTCATAGGAAGGAATTCTGAGCCTGCCTCTGTCTCATATCATCTTTGTAGATGCCTGGATCCCCTCTAGTTCCCTAGAAACCACCTGAGACACTGTCTCCATATCCTACCACAGCTTACATAGTAAGGAGAGTTCATCAGTCAGATTGGGGGAATGAACCTAAATAGGAGACTCCTGATACTTTTTTTTTTTAATCTATTGGCCATGAGACATGTTCTCTTTATGGAGCCACTGGCCTCTCAGTTATAAAGAACAAATGGATTGTTTTCACCATGGATTCACTAGGTTCAAGTGAATCACATGATGTTGTGGTTTCTGCTACCTTTGACCAAAGGAGCCTCCTTATTTATGTTTCTTTAAACATTTAAAATAGACACATAAAGCTATGTAACACGCGATTGGATGTATGTGACATTTCTTGAAGAGGCAAATCTGTAGCTGTATAAACCAGAGACTGGGAAGAAAGCAGGCAATGATTCTGTGAGAACCAGGTTTCTTCGGGGAATGGGATCATTCTGGACTTGGTTGTACAAACCTCACCCAAACCCATTGAATGATACACCTTAAAGTCATAAGCTATGCTAGAGACATAGTTTAGTGGAAGTGTGTTTGCCTAGCATGTGTGAGTCTCTGGGTCTGATTCCCAGCATGGTAACACACACACACACACACACACACACACACACACACACACACACACACACACACACACGTTTTATGGTAAGTTCTACTCAATTAAAATGGAGAAAATATTATTCCACCTCCTCTAAGGATTGAGTGAGCATTTGACCTCTTCATTTCCTTTCACAGGAAGTTATCAAAGGACACACTGAAGAAATGGAAATGCTTTATTTCACAGACAGACAAAGCTAGTGAGATGGAGAGTAGGCAATGATGACATCACCTTGTAACAGGAGAAATAGTTACCTGGTTTAGCTACCCAACTACAAACACGAGTAGGGATGTCAGCACTCAAAGATGACACCACTGCAGTTGTTCACGGAAACCCACTGCAGTTCACAGGGACTAGGCTCCCTCGTTGATCTGGACATCCATCATGAGACAGCCTCTGAGCTGTAATGGAGTTCAGTGCACAGCTCCTTCCTCTCACTTGCCAGATGACCAGGAATCATACACGAGTTTGGCTGCCACCAAGTCTTCCACTGCCATCCCTGTAATGGACAGAAATTTGATTCACTTCTTCTTCCAGAACAGCTTTGCTCCAAAGAACCCTGGCTGTCTTCTGATACCCTGTGTGGGGATACTGCTAAGCCCATAGGGATAATAGCAACTGCTATCCGGAGGTGCACTCAGACTCGGTATACAAAGGGCTGGTCAAGAAAAGAAATATGATACTAAGCAAGAAATACCCACATTTAATAACCTCCAAGGTCTAGTTCAGAGGTCAGCAACATTTCAGTAGAGGCTCAGTGAATAGTCTAATCTCTGTAAGTCATATGGTCTCTGTTACAACGGTTCAGTTCTGTACTTATAGTGGGAAAGAACCCATAGGTCTCAGGTAAGCAAATGAGTCTGTCTGTGTTTTGACAAGATTTTATTTATGGACACTACAACTTGAATCTCCCTCCCACCCACCCACACACACACACACACACTTCATCCCCTTCCCGTCTGTGTGGTTGATGGCTGTAGGTTGATGTTAGCTATCTTCCTCAACTAAATTGTTCTTCATCTTACTTGTCTTTCATCTTGTTCTGAGACAGGGTCTCTCACCAAGCTCACTGATTCAGCTAGACTAGCTGGCCAGTGAACCCCAGGGGAATCTTCCTGCTTCTGCCTCCACAACACCAGAATTACCAGCTCAACCATGTGCTGCCACATCTGGCACTTTACATGGATAAACTCAGCCCATCCTGCTTGTGTGACAAGCATTTTCCTGACTAAGTCACCTCATCTTCCCCAATCTCTCCCATTGTTCTTACATGTCTTGAAAGCTATCCTTTATTTACCTCATTCCAATCATGTAACAATGTAGACACTATTTGTAGCTCATGGCTCATACAACTACAGGGTTGATCAAATCCTCTCTCCTTTTCCTTGCCTCTAATTCCTTCCCATCCCCCAACACTTTTCCCTCCAAACTTCCTGCATTTTTTTTTTGAAAACTAAGCACCCTTAGTGCTATTTGTATGTGCATGGCAGCCTCTCAAGGGTCACAACCTTGACAAAAACTGACTCTTCAACACCCAGTCTGCCATCAGTTGCCAATAGCTTCTAAGCTAGGGGTGAGACTTAATGAGCTCTATTCCCCATCCATGCTTTTGGTTGGCTTGATCTTGTACAGGTCTTGTGCAAGGGTAAAAGCATTGTGAGCTCATGTGTACAATAGTCTTGTCACGTCCAACAAATACTGTTTCACTGTAGTGGCTTCATTACTGGCCAACATTCATTCTCCCCTCCTCCCCTGCTTTCTGTGTGTGTGTGTGTGTGTGTGTGTGTGTATGTGTGTGTGTTGAGATAGGGTCTCTTTATATAGTCCTGGATGTACTGGAACTTGTTATGTAGATCAGACTAGTCTTGAACTCACAGAGATCTGCCTGCCTCTGCCTCCCTAGTGCTGAGATTAAAAGTGTGTGCCACCATGCCCCACCATCCAGAGTACTCTTAAAACTGTGGCAAACATTAAAGGTTTTTTTTTTTTTGTTTTTTTGGGTTTTTTTGTTTGTTTTTTTTTTTTTTTTTTTGGTTTTTTCGAGACAGGGTTTCTCTGTGTAGCTTTGTGCCTTTCCTGGAACTCACTTGGTAGCCTAAGCTGGCCTCAAACTCACAGAGATCCGCCTGCCTCTGCCTCCCGAGTGCTGGGATTAAAGGCGTGCGCCACCACCGCCCGGCACATTAAAGGTTTTGCTGCTCAGTGTGAAGAAGTATGGAAGGTGAGGGGCCCTGGTAGTATCCCTTTACTAACCACTTATAATTTACAAATTTTTAAGTGTAATGGCTGATTATCACTCCAGTTCCCACAGACATCGGTTTCTTCAAACATGGCAGAATGAGAGAGTTAATCCAAAGGGCAGACTTTCCACTGTGAGCCCATCCTTTGTTGAGTTCCCACCCATACTGGTCCATGCAGTTTGGAACTCCTCAGGATTAGCATCAGGTGGGAGGGGAGGGGGAAATGAAGGGTCTCAGGCTGGATACTTCCTGTTTCAATCTCCGTTGGGTCAGGTGCTTCTATCACTTCCCTGTAGCTGTTAAAAGATTTGTTCCCTGATCTCTTCCTCTGAGGTATATCGACTTCTAAATCCATTTATGTCTAACCTGAGTGATTTAGTACAACACTGGCTGTGTGCAAATTTTTCCTTGTATAGCTCACTGATGTCACAAGAACTCAAGGTAACAGGTGGTGAGTAAACTATGGCTCTTTAGACATCTGATCACTTGCCTAAGGTCACATATCCAGTGCATGCTATAGAAGGAATCTAATCCAGGACTGCCCAACTCCAGAGTTCATAGGCTTACCTACTCCACCCAAACATGTAAATGATTGATCCAAATGATGGACTCTGCAGTGATTTCCCAACCATTCACCCACAGAGCCTGGCGACCCATTCATTTCTCCTTTCATCTGCCTTGTGCTCTGGTTGTATTTGTGCCCAGGGAGCAATCTGTGGGTCTTACCCAAGGATTTGAACACCGTGGTCTTCTCACACTGTGCAGGCTTCACTCCTGATATCACTTCTCCAAGCTCAGCGAAGATGTCAGCCTGTGAAACAAATGCATGCTAACTAGGGCTGAAGCCACCATCCCAGGCCAGCACAGGACCTTCCTGAATAGGAGAGTATAAAAGCAATTTTTGAAAAGGCCATCTGTGAACTGGATGGTGTTAGGAAGCATCTGCCGTCTGGTATCCTTTGGGGGTAGCACTTGTGTTTTTGATTCCGTGGACACAGAGATCATTGTGTCTGGAGGCTGCCTGCCAAGTCCCTGTCTGTGAAGAAGTTGGTGTGCTAGTATCTGACCATACACTTTGGCAGCCTCTTCTTGCTTCCATATCCTGATTATAAGTGGGCACAGGCAGCCAGGGGATACACAGTCCTACTGTGCTGTCATATCAGAAAGGTTTCCAGGCTGCAACAGACTTCCCATCCCACCACCTGATCGCACAGCAAACTGGAAAAAAAAATCAACTCTCCCTCCAAGCAGAAGGACAAGAAGACACATGTCATAGCCATATGGCTATGTTTTTCTAGAATAGGATTAAAAAGTGCTGCAAGATGTTTAGGAATGTCTTCCTCACCAGAAGGTGAGATGACCAAGGTCCAGAGGGGAAAGCAGTGAAACCCTGGGAACCAGGCCAGGGCCAGTCAATGTTCTGCCCATGAGTGGCTCACCCCTGACAACAGAACGTCCCCTGACTCCTTCAGGGCGGCCTCCCGGGAGTCCACGTACAGCACCGCTTGCTTCATGAGCTCGTCATCCAGTTCTCGCCAGTCAGGTCTGCTGGCTCCAACGGCTACAAGATAGCAAAACAGACTCTGAGCCCAGGAAAATCCTAGGACATATTAACAGAAAGAGTTGAGCAGGGGACCAGTTGGGATATTTAGACCAGAATTCCTTCTCATCTCTTAGACCAAGCTCTTCCCAATCAGCAAGATAGAATATTTGTTAAAAGGAACACCTACAATTTTTCCTTATTGTTTTAAAAATTACACGTGTGTGTGTGTGTGTGTGTGTGTGTGTGTGTGTGTGTGTGTGCAGGTGCACGTGCATATATGTACAGGTGCATCTGAAAGTCAGAGATTAAGGATGTTGGTCCTCCAGATGGCTGTCTATCTTGTTTTGTGAGACAGGACCCCTCACTGGGACACAAAGCTTTCTGTCAGGCCAAGCTGGCTGGCTAGTGAGCCCCAGTGGAGATTTTTCCATCTCCACCTTCCCAGCACTGGGACTACAAGTGCACACCTCCATCCCTGGGAATTAAACTCAGGCTCTGATGCTCACGGTGAGCCCTTTATGAACTGAACCATCTCCAAAGCTCTTTTTTTCTATCTCACACCCTACTTCATTCCTGCAAGATTTTAAGGTCACTTAGCAGCACTCATTGTTTTTTAAAAAAAAGATTTACTTTCATTATTTTAAATTTATGTGTGTGTGTCTGGTGTGGGTATGTGCATGTGAGTGCAGGTGCCTGAGTAGGTCAGAGGTCAGATGCTCTTTAGAACCGGATTTATAGGCAGTTGTGAGCCACCCAACATGGATGGAAGGAGCTGAATTCAGGTCCTCTGCAAGAGCAGTACATATTCCTAACCACTGAGCCATCTCTCCAGCACAGCACTCACTTCTAAGGCAAATGCTGTCCATGTTGTGTTTTCCATGTGTGCTATTTATGGACCTCATGTAGTCTCCAGTGTCTGATTCCATTCATAGCTGCACACATTGAAGCTGTGAAGAGTGAAGGGGCCTGCTACCCAAGTCATCAATGAATCTGGATCAGAGAGAGCTCCGGGCTTTCACTCCAGGGTCTCCTCTTCCCAGGAGTAGCAGCCAATTGCAGAAGCCACAGAACCGAGACCCACTGCTCCTTGTCTTCAGTGGGTTTGCTTCTCAGTCATCCCTGTTCCTCACCTGAAACTGTTTTTTTCTGTAGTCTTGACAAAGAGGCCAGTGTTAAGGCCACAAAGAAGCCGTAAGAAAAAGACAGTTGGGAGGGCTGTAACTGTAGCTCCGTGGCACAGCACCTGCCCTGCATGTGTGAGCCCCTAAGGTCAATCCCCAGTACTGGCAGAAGGGGGAGAAGAGAGAAAACCTGGACTTGAGATGGTCTTGACAAAAAGAAGACTGATGATGGGGGAATGACCCTGTGGGTAAAGCACATAGCATGCAAATGTGACCACCTGAACTGAACTCTCCAGAATCTGCAGAAAGCTGAACGCCATAGTGCACATCTGGGATCCCAGTGGGAGGCAGAAACAGGAGAATCCCTGGAACCTCTGAGGCCAGTTAGCTTGGAGAACACATAGGTGAACAGCAAGAGATGCTGTCTCAAACAAAGTGGGAGGCAGAACCGATAGCTGAGTTTGTCCTCTGACTTCCGTATGTGTGTGTGTTGGGGGTGGGGGGTCATGCATGTGTGCATACATGTTTTTTAAAAGAAAAAGAGCAGGAAGAGGAGGATAAGGAGGATGAAAAGGAGGATCTGGGAGGAGGAAGAAAAAACAAAACAAACTAAACACCCCACAAAACACAAACGGGCTATTAGGCCTTGATCATTGACCTTGTCCTTCTGCAGACGGGAGCAATGAATCCATTGTATCATGTCTCCTGTTACAAGGACATAGGATAATGCACAGGCTGTAACCAAATGCCTGCAGAGCCAGGAAGAAATGAACAGGAACAAAGCCAACAGAGAGATTGGAAATATTGTTGTCCTGGTCACGCAGAAGAGAGCGCATATTTCTCCAGGGGACAGTCATATCCAGCTCTAGCTAATGACTGTTATGTATGAGTGCATATCCTCTGTTACCAGACAGCCCTCTCTCCCCACTGTTTATGAAGAGGAGCAGGAAATCTATTTGCATATGTTATTCTGTCATCCAAACCAAGCAGCCTGCTGGCTGGAGACAGGGTAGCTAGGTGGTCTTTGAAATATTATAAAATTTTATCCAAATACAAGGCAGCATTTATGTGCCTCCTTAGAGTGCTGTCCATGTCCTCATTTGTTCTCTTTTCTGTCATTATGAACTCTGATTTCCAGAAAGCAGTGTAACGATGCTCATCTTGAAGGCTGTTGGTGGGGGAGTCTATAGAACAAAAGTACCCACTAATGAAGCTTGTAAATAAATCATAAGGTGGTGGGAAAAGCTCCCAGTTTCTGGGGCTGCCCCCTTCCCTGCTTTTTACAGACAGCCCCTGCCTCCAGCAGGATGAATTCCCAAAGGGCTGTGTGAGGCCACTCAGGCAGACGCAAGTGGACCAAACAGAAATTAGCAGTTTGACCCAGATCAGAACTTGGCCTTGCTTCAGCGGGGCTAGAAAGAGTGAAGATCTTGGAAGACTTGCTGATGAAATGAATGGGATGTGGGTCTAGGAGTAAAGAAGTGTAATGTGTGGGGGAGGTTAGAGCCAGGCCTGCCCTTTAGCAGAGCTATAAACAACTAAAATGTCTTTGGTGTTTCACTGTTATCACTGAGACACACTTTAATAAAGCATATTTGAAAGATCTGTGAACACACAAAGAAACTTTGTCCCTAGATCAAGGGATCACAAAAAGAAGTATCTTGACTCCATATCAGGCCATCCCCTTCTAGAAATATATAGATATTGAAATAGATATGTAGATAGATAGACAGACAGACAGACAGACAGACAGACAGATAGATAGATAGATAGACAATGAATTTAAAGAACTCATTGTAGCTGGCTTTGGGGGTGGTGGAAGGTGCTTGGGAACTAAAAGTAACCTCTAGAAACAGGTCCTCTGTCTATAATATATGGGCTGGATCCTGCTACCATAAGAGCCTGGAAGAGGACCTTTGATACTAGATGAGTTTATAGCCCAGTGAACACAGATTTCATCCTTCCGAGACTTTAAGCAGAGGACCAGCCTAACCTTGAATGGATTCTCACTGGTTGTGTTAAGTTTGAAAACAAAATAAAAACCAAGTCAGTCAGCTGCAGCTTCAGTTCTGCCCTTGGGAACACATTTCACCAAGAACTGTCCCTCTGGATTCTTCAAGTCCTTCCAGACAGTTTTGATTCCAAGAAGCACATCTCGATCCACTGTTTACCTGCCAACTAAGCCATCTCTTAGCTTCTTCTTGGACCTGTATCATGGCATCAGTTCCCTGCAGACTGAGACCTTGACTTCAGTTCGGCCTAGTCCTCAAATTGCTGTGTTCACTCCCCCTCATAGCCCTTGCTTGTAGTCTTCTGTCTGCCTAGAACACCCTCTTTTCAGTGCTTGACACGACTTGCTCTTCCTTATCATTTAGGTCACAGCCCCAAGTCACCTCCCCAGGCAGCTTTTCTGGCAAGTGGATCAAAAGGATCTACCTCAACTTCCCCCTTCTGCATCCACTGTCAGGCTCTTAGAGCATCCTGTTTGTTGTACAGCCTCCTCACAAGCAGAATAAAGCCAAGAGGAAAGCCATGACCTCGGATGCTCCATTTACTGTGGCATCCCCCCAGCAGCTAGAACAATGGCTGTCCCATGGAGTAGAGCCAGTAAACATTTATGAATGAACACACAATCTCTCGACTAGAGCCAGTAAACATTTATGAATGAACACACAATCTCTCGACTTGATTCCTGCCTGCTCATCTGCCTATGTGTGCAGAGCACTCAGCTTCTGAGATGACACCATGTTCTTGTCATTACATGGTGGAGCACTGCTAGAATCCTCAATCCTTGGCTGGATGGCTGCCTGGCAATCAAAGACAGACTTCTTATTGGAAGATAATGTTGAGTACTGTTCAAGAGCCCAGAGCCAGCTCTGAGGACAGACTACCTCAGTTCAAACCCAACTTTGTCCTCAAGAGTCTCTGACTCTTGAAAGTTACTGAATGTCTCCCTGCTTTGGTTTACCCACCTATAAACTAGGGGTTATAATAATCATTGTCTCTTATCTTAAAAGGTTGCTGTAAGGATTAAGTAACTATATATAACATATATACATTATACATACATAACATATATATTATATATACATATGAAATATTTATATATCACAATCAAGAGGGTTGGGGAGGCAGATCAAACAGTAAAGAACTTGCTGTGGAATTATGTACCCAGCATCCATGTAAAAACAGTGGTCATGGTTATTCATATCTGTGACACTGTGGGGTGGGTAGACACTAGACAGAAGTAGGTGATCCCTGCAGTTCTCTGGCCAGCCAGTCTAGCTAATTAGTGAGTGCTGGCTGCTGTGAGAAACATGTCTCAAAAATAAGATGGAGAGTAACTGTAGAACATCGAACATCAACACACACACATACATACACTACAAACACTTAAGGGTTCACATGCACATGCACACACACCCGACAGACATCTACAATAGTTAAGTATTTTGTAGAGCCCATTTCTTTCGATAATCTCTAAGGTTATTTGAAGATCTTCAGAGGCCCCAAGTGTCCTTATGCTTAGAATACCCTCTCCGACTCCACCTCCTATTACACATATTTAAAACACCATATGTCACGTTAAATCCTTTTTGTGCTATGGTTATTTTTGGAAATTGTTTATAGTTCTATATGTTAAGAACAAACTATTGAGACCAGAGTGGTGGATCAGGCTTGTCGTGTAAGTCTTGGGAGGCACAGGAGGGAAGATTACAAGTTCAAGGTCACACAGAGGGACTTTGTCTCAAAAAGTCCATCCAAACAAACCAAAATGAAGCACTGTTTGTCCATTAGGATTTGAATGTTGTCATATTTAAGAATGAAGTTATAGCTGACCATTTGTGGCAATGTTCCATCCCACAGGACATTAATTAGTGAAATATTCGCCAGTTTTACATTTAATTTTCCTTTCACATTTTGAGACACAGTTTTCCGGGCCTATCTCATCTTTCCCTTGCCTTTGGGTTCTGAAACAGGTTCTCTGTAAATCGCCTAGGCTTGCCTTCAATTCTCCATCTTGTCGCCTTGCACTTCAGTGTAGGCTCATATACTTCTGGTACCCTTAAAAAAGCAGGCACAGACAGGACTGGGGATAGACACCTATAATCTAAACACTCAGGAGGCTGAGGCAGGAGGATAGCAAGTTTAAAGCTAGTCAAGTTGTATAGCGAGACCCTGACTCAGAGAAAAACTAAAAGATTTGAGCATTCTGTATGATGGAGAAAGCACTTTTACAAACAGAGCCTGGGTCCAGTTTGCAAACTTGAAGCCTTTCTACTTACCATTGATGTGAGCCCCCGGCTTCACCCATTCACCAAATAAAATGGGCTCTGTTGCCATGGTGACTGTGATGATGACATCAGCACCTGCCACAGCCTCCTGCACCGATGAACAGACTCGAACATCTCCTTGCACTGTGCTTGCAAACTTCTCTGCGTTTTCCCTAGTGCGGTTCCATATTCTCACCTTAGAGTGGGTAACAAAAGGGACACACTGATGCATTTCTTTACTGCGTATGTCACACCAACTGACACTGCTCTGAGGTGGTGACAAAGGTGTCTTTAAAGAATGGACATTTGATCAAGAACACAGTATTAATCTGAACCGATATCTGCTCAGACAAATGAAAATGACCTCTCCTTTAAAGAAAGTGGGTACTTTCCAGTCTTGGGCCAGGACACAGCCTTGATGGCTTAATGATTACAAAGAAGGGTCTGGAGCCATGCAGGCTTGGCACCAATTCTTCCTTTATGCTATCCCTGCGATGATTTCCCCTCCCATTCAGCCTCAGTTTCCACATCTGTGAAATGGAAATGATAACTGGGCAAAGACAGTGTGGAACCTAGTCTATGTTTGAAGCCCTGCATTGGAGTGTCAGCAGATACAAGACTCATGAAAAGACTGCTTTGTCTTGGAAGAGCTTGATCATTGACGTATAGGGAAGGATCGAAAAGCAAACGTATTTTAGGTGAATGGTGTAACTGACAAAAAGACCAATTATGAAAGCCACAGAATCCTGGAAGGTGCTGGGCTGGAGGTAGATGGATGCTGGCAGCATCAAGAGCGGTGTTCTTGTGAGTTTACTAACGAGTTTCACTGTCTGGGTCAGAGGCTGCCAGTCTTCAACTGAAAATAAGGCCCAAAGACTCTCTCATCAGGAAATATGGAAAAATTAGCTTTACATCTAAGCTCATCAAGTAGGGTGAATGACTCAACACACCCAGTAATAAGTCACTGCTATGTCATCTTTTCTGATAGAAAACTGTGCAAATATTATGCAAAATTTAGGTAATCTGCAACAGTGATGTTGGAACCATTGACGAAAATGTGTGATACACACTGTGTGCCTCCAACAAGGTTAAAGCTGCTGGAAGATGCAGATGAGAGAAGCCTGGAAACTACTTGCCAGTCTTTGCAAACAGGTAAATGGTTATTTTTCTTCTTATTATTACAATCCATATTTCTCAAGACAGCAGGATTATTTTTATCATAAAAACGCACACTTCACATCACTTCCACCACTCTCACAGGCATACATTAAAATGAAAAAAAAATCATTGAACATTTCCAGCGAAGCGAGGGCCACAGCAGGTGGGAGGTGGCAAGATCTGCCGACAGCAGCAGAAGGAAGCTGTGTCCTCTGCTCACCAGGCCTCGATCTGATTCTGGATCCACGGCCCTAAATTCTTAAAGCTTCTCAGAGACTTTTAAGAGACGCACGGGGAGGGGCTGGAAGTGCAGCTGACACCCAAGGAGTGTCACAGAATCACTTGGGTGGCTGGTGGCATCCCCAGGTGTGTGTCCTGTGAGCCACGAGTCTGAAAAGAGGTGGTCAGGCGTCCCAGTTCTCATCTCCATGGGGAAGTCATAAAGGTAAAGGTGATCTACACTGGACTCACCCCGCTGTTTGCCTGTGTTGGGTGGTACCCAGAGGCCCCTGGCCCATCTCCTCCCTCCCCAGACCCCAGCCTCACTCACCTCCTTGAAGGAGAACTGTTCTGTGAAGATCTCGTAATGACTGTACGCCTGGACCCCAGCCCCAAGGATGCACAGCACGTCACTGTTTGGGGGTTTCAAAAGCTGAGAGGAAACAGGGTGGCAAAGGTCAGCGGGTAAAAGCAAAAACAGCCGAACGTCAGGTGGCCAGGAGGCTTCAGCTACCCTCAAGAGCTGGTGGGCACCAGAGGGATGTCACTTTGTTTCCACTTGCCTTCTGCAGAGGAAGGAGCCTTCACTGAGGACCTACTGTGTGCCAGTTCTCAACTCTCATGATCTCAGTTGGTCTGAGCAAGGACCGTATGAGATGGACACTCCGTGTGTGTGTGTGTGTGTGTGTGTGTGTGTGTGTGTGTGTGTGTGTACATGTGTGTGTGTGACATGTGTGCACATGCCTGTGGAGAACAGGTTACCCTTAGGTGTTGTTACTCAGGAGCCATCCACCTTCTAAATAATCTAAACACCTGATTTGTCATGCCAACCCTCCCTTGGGCCGTGGCACTTCTGTTATACCTAGGAAAACCAGCATTCTAAGCCCTTGTCCTTCTTAATGAAAAAACAAAACAAAACAAAACAAAACAAATTCTAATCATTCCCACAAAACTCCATTTTCTTCCACTTACTCTTCTGAGATATGGTCTCATTATGTAGACCAGGCTGTCCTATAACTCATGGTGATCCTCCTGCCTCATCTCCAATTGCTGGGAGTATAGTTGTGCACCGTTATCCCAGATTAATACCATTTAACTTTTTAAAAAGTCAAATCACTTTCCACTTTTCTTTTTGAGATAGGAAGATAGGGAATTGTGCATTGGAGGTGTTTGGAATTACGTGGCACACAATCAGTAACTTTGTGAATTGCTGTGCTTTCTTAATAACTCATATTGGTACGCAGAGTTCCAGCTATGAACAGAGGCAGCAATATGTTCCTCCCCTCTCCAGATCTAATCTGGCTAGCGCAGTGCAGCCACTGGTCTTACCTTCGTGGCGATGGCAGACACAGCTGCTGTTCTCTTTGCAGTTATGACGTTTCCATCCATGACCTTGGAGGAAGGAAAGACAGTGAGGAAGGTGCCCTCCTGGGACTGCAACCCAGAGGAGCCACTCTGAAGGCAGCTCCGGGCAGCTCTGTGGAGCTACAGTGAATATGAGACTTGGGGTCAGCTCAGATGCGATTCCTCCACTTAGGAGCCCTGCGGCTTTGAGCACTACTCTCTATGCATTGGACTCTTCACCTGCAAAAATGAAGAGGATGCCAAAGGGCAGAGGGTACTGAGAGTGAGCGCTAAACACATCTGCATACAGGGAAGCCGCTGTGTACATGAAGCACTCAAGCATCACCCCTCTTGTGTTCTTGCCCTGGGATTCTCAGATCTCCAAGCCGAGGTGAAACTTCAGGGATATTATTGTCACTTCACACCTCAGGAGCTTTGGAAAGACACTATTCCCAGAACCCACGGGCTTCAGAATGACTCAGGCTGACTCTTTGGCTTGGGGTATGCAGCTCAGTGGTCAAGGTCTTGGGACCCATTCCTGGCACAAGGAGAACCAAGAAAATTGAGTCCCTAGGGGTGGGATCCAGCTATCCTTGGTTTCCAAGGCTTCCCAGGAAGTTCTGATGCCCAAGGAGGGCTGAACATTTTGCCTGGCCAACAATAACTGCCACCCTTTCACTCATCTCAGCCGACTCTCAAAAAGCAAGTGCTATTATTCTCGTTTTACAGGCACGAAGCCGAATCCGGTAGCTACAGAATATTCAACAGAGCCCCAAAGCCCTGCCATCTAGTGCGAAAGGTGGAGATTCCAGAAGTGGAACTTCATTGTCACAGGCAGCATAGATGCTACCTACTGCCACCAGGTGAGCACAGGTTGGGAAAGAAGCGCTAGTCTGGCTAGACTCCTTAGGGCTTCGGACATTCAGAGAAGGAAAGGGGTTGGGAGTCTGAGAGCCTGCTCGGAGCCCTCTAAGAGTTAGAGTATCACCCCAGTGTTAGTCAGATGGAGTGATCTTCACTTACCGGCTGTCTGACCTCAAGCCAAGGATCTCTACTAACCTGAGCCTCAGGGACCTTGACAAAAATTAAAGGGGAAGCACCTTGTTCACACTTACCACTTGGCAAGCTGAGGCAGGAAGATCATGTGTGTGAGGCTGGCCTGGGACATGGCAAACAGACAGACAGACAGGGCAGTAGAACATAGTCTAGGACTTGATACACCATTGTCTTAGAAGGAAGAGGTCTGAAGGCCAGCATTGCTTAGTAGGGGGGTAAGTTGAGCACAGCTGCTGTGACTCACTCCTAGTCTCCAAAATGGGGGAACAATATTATGTACTTCCTGGCTGGTTTTAATTATACAGGTAATGTGTAGAACCCTGCGTGTTTCTCTTCTCTCTCTCTCTCTCTCTCTCTCTCTCTCTCTCTCTCTCTCTCTCTCACACACACACACACACACACACACACACAAATGTGAGCTACTGCTCTTTTCACACCTTCCTAAAACAGATGTCAGAAAGACACCCACAGGCTAGGGGATAGTCCCCTGGGGGAGGGGTTCAATGAACAAATGTTTCCTCAGCTACTGCTTTAGTTCAAGCTGTGAGTTTGGAGTGTCTGAGTGTGTGACGAGAACACAAACACGAATAACAGGATTGTTATTTCCACAGCCACACACTTGCAGCCTCTGTGGGCTCAAAGCAGTCCTAGAAACAGATGCTGCGGTAGGTCACCTTTGCGGTCTCATGTCTGATCACTTGCGATTATATGTTACTTCTCACGGAGAACTAGCTTTTAGGCTTAATTCTGGGCCCAAGGGACACTCTCTCTACTCCAGGGGGGACTTGCTCTACCCACTCTGCCCCAAGGGAGAAAAGGTTGCTCACCGCCAGCAGGGAGCCATTGCTGGGATCAAAGAGAAGCACTGAAGCCTGGTGGGAGGGGACGGTGGATGTGTTGCTGTGGCCCTCGTAGAAGGTGACTAACTTGGTGGTGAGTGCATCCTCAGCAGCACTGTAGGCTGGCATGACTCCCAGGAAGCTGAAGGAGAGAGAGAGAGAGAGAGAGAGAGAGAGAGAGAGAGAGAGAGAGAGAGAGAGAGAGAGAAAGTTTCAACTCCTTCCAGTCAATGCTAAGTGATCTATAAAGTCTCATTCATCTGCCTTCCTCCATCACTGCTGGCACGCCGCTCCCTGTGCCCTCACTCCTCTGCCCTTCTGCCCTTCTCTGGGGCGGGACTTCCAGCCTGGCTCCGGACCAGAAAGCCATCATAGCCCTGCCACTTCTCAGCTGTGTAAGCTTCAGTAAATCACTTTACCTCTCTGAGTCCCAGTTTTCAGCTAGCAGAGTACCTCAGGACCTCCTCCCCTGCTAAGTAAGGACGGCGGGCGGGCGAGTTGAATCACAGCAGGTGGCACCTGTAAAGCGACCTCTTGGCACAGGGCCGGAGGGTAGTGCTCCTTAAGCAGCAGCTGTCATTAGCAGAGATCAAGCAAGACCTCTCCTCTCTTCTCCCACCTCTTCCCTTGGGTTCCTCCTCGTCTTTCGAAACCCTTTCTCCCATCCCCTTCTAGTCTCTTCTTCACTCACCCTCGGTGCTTGGCCACCGGTACCACGGTGCGCACCGGCTGCATGACCCCTCCATCGGGACCTCTGGAGAAGTTGGCTAGAGCGGTCTCCAAAGGCGGGATGAGGAGGCTGGAGCTGCGAAGGTGGTCCTGCACCTCGGCTGCGCTCAGGAACGCTGGAGCCCGCCTCATCTCGCCACCTGCCTTCAAACCCGGGCTGGATACTCACTCCACTTTCCCCGATCCGAGCCCTAAATGAGCGCAGGGCCAGCGCAGCAGCGCTGGGCAGGCTTCCCGGGGCGGAGCATCGTCGCCCCGCCCCTCGGGCCCGGACCCGCCCCCGCCGCTCACCCCAACTCCTAAGGTTTCCGGACACTTCTCCCCAGATTGGAATCAAGGCAGCAGGCTGCAGCGATAATTCTTGAATCTACTATTCCCATTCCTGTAATTAGCCATCGCCACATCCCTGGGCACGCTGTGTGTGTGGAGACTTTGGGATTCCACCTTTGTCCCTCCACACCAGCTCCACTGGGGCTGGTATTGTGAGAAAGACAGGAGAGATGACAGGGCGCTCTTAGTGCTTGCTCCGGTGAAAAGGGGCTTGGAGGGTTATGTCATACTTTTAACTCCTTCTGGAGTTTCTTCTATTCCCAGTCTCTCTCCCACAACCACAGCTAGACATTAGCCGCTGTTTTAAGCACACAGTTGACTCAGGTTAAACAAAACAACCTTCACCTTAAAGTCTTAGGCAAGAGTAACCCAGTCACATAAAGAGCCAAATGGTTTTTTTTTTTTTAAGTTCATCTTGTATTTGAAGAACAGACAACATGCATAAAATGGAAGGAAATCAGCCACGATCTTGACAGCTAACCCTCCACCGCTGATGGAGTACAGATGCCTAACCCTCAACCAGGGGTGGAGGAAGTGCTTTTGGGAACTCAAAGAAAAGGGACTATTCTAACCCAGGGTGGTAAGGTGTCAGGAAGGAGCAAAGAAGCTGGGGTTCGAAAGAATAATAGCAGCAGCAACAGCTTGTCTCATTTGACTACACCAAATCAGCTGAGGCCTGGAGGTGCTGTTGGTAGCCTTATTATTTTAGGTTCTGGGATCTGTCCAAGGTCGTCCACAGAGTCAGCAGCAGTTAGGCTTCATTTGAGGTGTGTGTGTGTGTGTGTGTGTGTGTGTGTGTGTGTGTGACATGTGTTCAGGTTTCCAAGGAGGACAAAAGAGGGCATCCGATCTCCTAGAAGTGGAGGTTACAGGCGCTGTAAGCCGCCACCATACATAGATGCTGTGGACCGAACCGGGTCCTCTGGAAGAGCAGTAAGAGCTCTTAACAGCAGAGTCATCCCTCCTGCTCCTCGTCTTGTTTTGAAATAACATCTCGCCTAGGCCAGACTGGCTTCAAAATCCCTACATAGCCAACGCTGGCCTTGAACTCCCCATGCCCCCTGCCTCCACTTCCCAGATGCTAGGACAGCAGGTATGTACCACCAGAGCCAGCTTTAATTTTTGTTATTATTATTAATATAATACAACTATTATTGAGCGTAGTAATGACTTGAGAGAAAGGCTATTAATTAACTCACTAGGAATTCAGGGGAAGCTGCTGTGTCTCTCCCCTGCCCTCTCCTAAGGCCTGGGGAAATTCTCTGCTGACCACCTACAGATCTAGGAAGGAGTGGGTCGCTTGCCCTTCCCTAGACTGCTGCCAATGCGCTAAAAGTGACAGCAGGGCAGAGTGGTCCCCAGGCTGCAGCAATACTGATTCAACAAAATTTATTGGACACACTCAGGAAATAACAGTCAACACTCAAGAGAAATATTAAAATAATGAAAATTTTAAAAAATTAACCGAAGGAGAACAACACTAGACAAAAATCAAAATATTCAATAGAAATCAGAATAACGGAGTTTCTCTTTTGCTTTGGACTCTAGGACAGCTTCTTAAACATTTGCTTTTGCTTCAAAAAGATTGAAAATATTGTATTTCTGTGGGCTTCTGAGTTCTGCCGTCGCCTCAACCGTCTTGCTGGCTTTATTTACTATTTACTTACTTATTATTATTATTTACTTATTTACTTACTTACTATTTACTTATTTATTTACTATTTACTATTTACTAGTCTCTGGATGCGGACGAGCGAGCGCGCCAGCGGAACCCTGCGGAGTGGGGGGGGGGGGGAGGCTCCAGGACGCATGCGCGGGCGACACCCAGGCGGCTCCTTCCAGCGCGCGTCCCCGTGCCCATTGCGCGCCCCCGTCGGTCCCGACCAGGTCCGCGCCGCCAGGCGGTTGGCTAGAGCGTTGAGAGGAGGCGCGGTGCCCGGGCGACGCGCGTCCCCTCGTGGCCGTGGAGGCGGCTGTTGTGGGGTCTGAGAGGTGTGTGTCGTGGACCTGTTCTGCCACTGCCCTTAGACGCCCCAGGAGTCCAGCGTGGCTCCCTCCGCACACACCCCTAGGGACGGGAACGAATTTCCTTGTGTGTATGTGTTGCCAGCCTTGAAGAGAGGAGTGACTGTCTAAAGAGTCAGAGTCTGGGCTGTGTATCCTGTGCACACAAGGCACACCCATCTCCAAGGAGATGGAGATGGGGCACTTCTGAAGAAGTCCCTTGTGCTGGGTTTTGAAACAGAGCCTGGGGCTGACACGGGGCTTGTTGCAGGTATTGACTGTCGTTCACTAAGGAGACTGAGGGGCGAGATGTCCCGGTGACTTCCCTAGCAAGTGGCGACAGGAGCAACTGTGCGTAAGTAATCCACGTATTCTGGAGGCTGAGGCAGGAGAATAGCAAGTTTGAGGGCAAACAGGGTTACATAGCAAGATCCTGTCTCCAAAAGCAAACAGAAGAAACGGGCCTTTAGACATTCTTGGGAGAAGTTTTATGATAGGCACGTGTGCAATGTGTGTAGTACGCTTTCCCCTTTTTAACCTCCTGATTCTTACCAGTTTGGCTGGTTTGTTTATGACTCCCCCTCCCCTCCCTTCTCCTTCCCTCCCCTTCTCTCCCTTGCCGTCCCATTATTATTATTATTATTATTATTATTATTATTATTATTATTATTATTATTATTATTCAGGGTCTTGTTGACCTTTAGACCTGCCTGGCCTTGAACTCACTATGTAGCCAAAGCTGTTCTCAAGTTTAAAGTCCTCTTGCCTCAGCCTACTTAGTCTGTGATTAACATCATGCACCATCCCACATAGCATGACTCCATTTTGACATGGACAATTTTCACAGTTTAGGGGCTAGAGGGAAGAAGGGTTTGGGACCCAGGATCAGCTTTAGTCTTAACCTGATTTGCGGCAAGTCACTTGACTGCTGTATCTCATCTATAATTAGAAATAATTCTTTATCTATCTCATGGTTCTGTTTATTTAAAATATTACAGTAGCACAACATAAGCTTAAGCATATTTTTGAGTGCCCTTTACCACACTCATAATGTCTTCACTAATTCCATAACATTTCATCACTCCTGCACTTACTAAGCAGTCGCTATCCATTGCCTACTCCCTGCTGCCCCTGGCAACTGCTGTTCTTTTTTCTGTCTGAATTAGTGGAGTCTGGACATTTCATATGAATGGAATCATATGTTTTCCTTAGCATACTGTTTTCAAGGTTCCCACCCGTTGTAACAGGTGCCATGCATCATTCCTCACCTTATATGGGCAAATGAGACTCCATTGTGGAGAATCACTACATTGTATGTATTTGTTCATCAGTTAAATGGACTTTGGGGTTATGCTGACATCGTGAACATTTGTATATATGTCTTATTTTACATTTATTTACTTCGTGTGTATGCACATGTGTGGAGGCCAGAGGACAACTCGTGGGAGTAAGTTCTCTCCTTCCACCATGGGGGTCCCCGGGCTCAAACTCAGATCATCAACCTTGACAGCAAGCACCCTCACCTGCTAAGCCATCTCACTGGTCCTGTACATTTTTTTTGGCGGGGGGGGGGGGGGGGGAGGGACAGTGTATGGGCATACTTATGCTTTCTAGGAGTGAAATTGGAGAGTCATGTGGAAATTGGACATTTGGCTTTTTGAGAAGCAAGCTACCTATCTGTTTTCCAATATGGGCTGCCCCATTCCACACCAGTGGGTAAAGGTTCCAGTTTTCTACCTTCTTGGCACACATTGTTTTCTATTTTGTTTTTGATATAGAATGTATAGTGTGTGGCATGTGAAGCAGGAACCCATTGAGCTTATAATTTTCATTTTTCTGTGAGTAATAATGTGTGGATCTTTTAGTACAGTGGCTGTCTGTAGGGTTTCTTTGTAGAAATGTCTGTAGGACTCGTTACCCATTATTTGGTTGGGTTGCATGTTGTGGTAGGGTCACTCTGTATGTTCAGGATGTGATTTGCCAGTGCCTCCTTCCACTCTTTGTCCCAGAGTGCATTGTTGTTAATGATGATTCGAGACTTCTGTTGATCCCAAGTGTTTGCTTTTGCCTCCACGTCACGTCACTGATCGTTTTGTGTATGGCACGAGATTCACACCCAGTTTCACTCCTTTGCCCTGGGATCATTAGTTGAGCACATTTGTTGAAACTTGTGTCTTTTTCCTGGTGAGTGAGCAAGCGTGATGTCCATAGTGCACGGAGCGTTGCCCTACTCCGCCTGTGCTCTTCTCAGTTTTGTTCTGCTGCAATGATTGACATCCTGCAGATACGTTGATAGTATGAAGTGTGGGACTTCCAACTTGATTCCTTCCAAAAATGGTTTGTCTATGCAGTATTTCTTAGGATTTCATATGAATTTTAGGACCAGCCTGTTCAAGGCAGTTGAGTTTTGAGCTGAAGATCAACTTGGGAGGCGTTTCTGTCATACAGTGGGTCTTTGAATACAGGGCACTCTTCTGTTTCTTTAGGCCTTAGCTTTTTTCTTCTCTTCCCTTCTTTCCTTTTTTTTAAAAGCCATATTTTAGATTTTTTGTGTACAAGTCCTGTACTTCCTTAATTTATTTTTCCTGTTTTACTTTCTGATGCTCTGGTAAATGGAATTGGGTTTTAAAGATTGTTCATTACTAGTGTATAGAAACAAGGATTTTTGTATGGTGATCTTGTTTCTTTCAACTTGGCTAAGCTTATTAACTTGATCTAGTACTTTCTTTTGTGGGTTCATTGGGGCTTTTCTGTATGGAATAGTGAGTGTAACATCCCCGCAGAAAGGAAGGTTTATTGTTTTCCTTTACAGTTTCAATGACTTTGGTTTCTTCCCCATCTTCTCTGTGTCCTATTCATCTTTCCTCTCTTTTTTGCCTTCTTTCTTCCCCTGTTCTTCTTGAACTTATTTTTTGTCTGCCCAAGCGCTGTAGTTAGCTCAGTGGGAGGGGTGATACAGACAGACGAGGAGGTTATCCGTCAGTCTTTCCTTATTGATTATGATGTATCTGTCACGTTGAGAAACTACACTGCAGTTCCTCATTTGTAGATATGAGGGATAGAACAGCCAGAGGCATCTGAAGAGTCCAGAGCATGGAGAGAAAGAAGAAGACTGGACATGGCTAGCAGACTGGACCTGGGCACTAAGAAGCAGTAACAGAGAGGAGAGCTAGATGGAGGGAGAGCATAGAACAGAGAGAGAGTGTGGGGGAGCAGGGAGAGGAAGACAAGGAGAGGATAGCCAAACTAGCAGGGTTGTAAGGGGAGGGATGCCCCTGAGCTGGAGAAGTCTAGTGTAGGGGAGGCAGGTGAGAAGAGCTAGGTTCTTGTGATGCTGTGGGAGCCTGGAGGGCAGCATGCTTTGGTACGCTAATAGGCACCACCACCAGCCATTTGTCCCTTCTGCCAGTGTCAAGGGAAGTGGCTCCTTTTGGTAGAGGGGAACCAGCTTCACAAGGCCCTGAGGAAAGCTGGCTTTTGTCTAAATGCTAAAATTTGGGGAAATGGAGCTTCTTTTGGACCTGACCAGATTTTAATAATTTGAATCAGCTGGATGATGGTGGTGCCTGCCTTTAATTCCAGCACTCAGGGAAGCAGAGTGAGTTCAAGGCCAGCCTGGTCTACAGAGTGAGTTCCAGGACAGCCTACCTGGGCTACACAGAGAAACCCTGTCTCGAAATCAAAACAAACAACAACAACAACAATAATAATAATAATAATAATAATTTGAATCATCTTGTTTTGGTCAGTCAAGAAGTTCTGTCACTTTTCTGAGTTTCTTTGTATTTTCTTGCGTGTATGTTTGTGTGGTGTGTGTGCATGTGGGACATGTATTTCTGTAGGTGTGTTCGCATGTGTATGGGTACAAGTTTATATTGGCATATATATATGTTATATATATATGTGTGTTAAGGACTGAAGTTGATGTGGCTCTCCCTCAATTGCTCTTTCACCTTATTCTTTGAGACAGGGTCTCCCAATCAAACTCAGAGCTCACAGATATGGTCAGTCTCACTAGCCAGGTTGCTCTAGGAATCCTCACCCTCCCCAGGTATTTCTTCATCTCTGATGACTCATCTCTCCTGATATCATTTCTTTTTTTTCTCCAAAGAGCTTCCTTTACTAATTCTTTCAGATCAAACCTACTAGCTGTGAAGTCTCTTAGTTTTTCTTTCATCTGTGAATGTCTTTATTTCAGACCTTTATTTCTGAAGGATGTTGTTTGAGAATATCCATTTCATGACTAATAGTTTCACCCTCCAGCAGTTAGAAATGTTAGCACACCCCTGTAGCACCAGTACTTGGGGAATCAGAGGCAGGAGGATCACAAGGTCTAGGCTAGCCTGGGCTGCATAGCAAGACCCCATCTCAAACAAACAATAAACAAATGCATGTACGTTTGTTATGTCCTCTGGCCTCCCTGATTTCTGCTTTGCTACTTTCTGAATGTTTGTTTCCTTAAAGGTATTTTATTTTCTTCTGTTTTCTATCATTCCCCCTTCCCTTCTCCAACCCTTCCCATGTCCTTGCTCTACTCTCTCTTAAATCTTTGGCCTTTATTTAATTATATATATATATATATAATATTAAATATATTTACATATCTTTATATATGTGTATATAATATATATTTAATTATATATCAAACATATACTATATATATGTATATATGAACATAACTTACTCAGTTTGTATAATAATGTTGCTTGCGTGTCTATGATTTCAGGGCTGGCCATTTGGTATTGAATAACAACTTAAGGGCTCTCCCCTGGGGAAGACTGTTTCTCCTGCTCTCTGCATTCTTTTTGTTGCCCATGGTCTAGAGCTAAGACCTTGTGAGCTTTCTTTGACTAGGGTTGAGGCACATGAGATGTCCCTCTTTGTGTCAACATGTCTAGTAGTGTCATCCATGTTCAGATCTAGTGTCCTGTCTGTTTGATTATGTGCCTGTATGCATATATCTTTGCATTTATCTTTATTTAGTTTTCTTCAGAGTCTTGTATTTATATCTTCTCTGGCATTTGGCACTTTGTGATTGGGTTATTTCATTTAGTATAAAATATTCTTCAAGGTCCATCCATTGACAAGTATCTGAAGTTCCTTCCTGCACAACCATTCTTTACCAGCCTCAGGGGGCTGCACAGTCACACTGACTGCCCTGAGTTATACCTGCCAGGGCATGGAGGAGATGGCAAGCTACCATTTAAGGAGTCAGAGCTTTGATTCTTGAAGATGAAAATGTTATGAATAGTCCTGTTGGCTGTGGGACAATATGATTGATACCCTTAAACCAAGCACTAAAAAACACTCATACTGGTGAATTTTATGCAATATATGTTTTATCACAATTAAACAAATGTGATGAATAGTCCTCAGTGTCCCTATAGTAGCAGTTAACCCCAAGGGCAAGGGGAAGTCCCTGTAAGGTAAGTACTACCATTTCCTGACTTACAGATGCTAAGGAGCCATGGGCTAATTGTTTTGCTCAGAATTACATGCATGCAGCATGTTGAAGAGTTGCTCTCTGAACTCAGATCCTAGGTTACTATGCCATGCTATCCATGGCTGTGAGGAAAGGGGCATGTTGTGAACTGACCAGATGTTTGGTACAGAACATTGTATGTAAAGGCATTAAACAAGCAGGTGTTTAACACTGTAGTTTGTGAGACATGCAGAAGCTTCCCAAATAGTGATATTTTACATTTATATTTTATATCTCCACTGTGAAAATGGGTCTACAGCTTGCTCACACTTACATTGCTATTCTCCAGTGTGTTAATGAATTGATATAAAGGTATGGAAGAGCAGACACGTACCATTTCAAGGTTTGTTTTATTTGTTTCTTGTAGTTATCTTTCCATTGTTAAGTGGAAGTGTGGAACAATGAAGCGATAATCCTTTTTCTTAATGACATTTCATATCTTGGCAGGTGACTTTAATTGTGTTACATCTTTGTTTCATAAGCATTGAGCTCTCACTCTTTCTCATAAAATGGTTTCATTGCGCATGAAGCAATTTTCAATCCTCCTGTGGAAAAATTTACTTTTGAAGGTAAGTGGAGGTATCTGTGGGAGCTAGATGGAAAGTCTATAAAGCCAGAGGGGGAACTAACATCTCCTCTACCACATTTGATTATAGTTTATTTTCTTGCTTTGGTTCCAAGGCTGGAGCTAGAACTGCATAGTCTGGAGAACACCCTGAGAACCAATAGAGTCAGTAGAATCAGATGAACTATAGAAAAGAGTGAGGAGGATAGTCGGGGGAACCATTCTCATTGTAGAATGAAGCAGAATCATGTAGGTCTGTGTTGTGTGTACATACCTACACACAGGAGCACACACATCCACGTGCTCATGTATTCACTAACACAGTCCTCCTGTTTTATTTTTTGCAGAGGCGGACGTGGTTGGCTTAGTGGTGGAGATCCTCTTGATATTTCTATTGTTTTCATGGACTCTGACTATGCGCAAAATTACAAAGAAGACATTTGTTCAAGCTGTGATTTTTAATCCTATTCCCCTGACATTACCCGAGTTTGTTAATAAAAAGTTTGAATATGAATTGGCTTTTGTGCCTTCTGGGAGTGATGCAGCAAGAAATATTACTGAGATGGTGAAAAAGGATTTAAATTTCAACTTTAAAGGTTAGAAATTAAAATACTTGAAGTACTTCTCTGGAGATGTTTTAGTATGATTCAGTAACCTTCATAAGTCATGCATTAGTCTCCTCTAAATAGGTGGTTCAAATGCCTTCATGGCATAATCACTATTGAAATAGAATATTTAAAATCAGATGACTGAATTAATTTCTAGTTCTAGAAATATAACTATTCTTTGTTGATAATTTTGCTATGGAAAACCTTTTGTGTGTGTGTACACGCATGTGCATGCATGTGCTTGTGTGTCAGGTGTGGACGTCAGAGGACATTTTGTAGGTAACTATTCTTTGTTGATAATTATGCTATGGAAAACCTTTTGTGTGTGTGTACACGCATGTGCATGCATGTGCTTGTGTGTCAGGTGTGGACGTCAGAGGACATTTTGTAGGTAACTATTCTTTGTTGATAATTATGCTATGGAAAACCTTTTGTGTGTGTGTACACGCATGTGCATGCATGTGCTTGTGTGTCAGGTGTGGACATCAGAGGACATTTTGTAGGCACCATTCTCCTTTCACTGATGTGGTCGTCAGGTTTGGCATCACGTGCCTTTACCACATGAGTCCTCTCACCAGTCCTGTGGTTATGCATTCTGACTCAAAAGCACATGATTTGTGTCAAGTATTAGGGCAAAGCAGATGCTTTTTTGGTGCACAGATTTTATTAACATCACTAATTTTCTAAAAATCTCATTTAAGAATGATATATGAGTGTATCTGAAAAGAAAAATAATGTAGAGTCATAGCAGAAGGAACATCTCTTTACCAAACGTATTTCTGCATATTAACCTTTTCTTCCCTGACACTGCTGGGAACTTGGCATCTGTGCCTCCAGTCCCGTCACATGGCTCATGTCACTGTAGGTTTATTTTGGTTTATACTTTTAAAGCTATGATATTTCCGGAGTAGTGGTGGCAAGGCAGTGGGCTAGAACTTGTCTATTTATATTAAATACAGCAATCATTTTGCAACCCTGTGGATAAGAATGCCATCCAGTCAAGGGCTTGTGAGTCCAAGACCTGGGAGAGCCACCTTGAGGGGACAGTGCCCAGGTAGCAGACTTAGTTGATGTGTTTCTGCCTTCAGAGCTAGAAATTCCCCATATCCTCATGGACTTGGTCGTGTCCTCCTTTGGTAGTCTTGCTGTAAGAACCGTCCACTGGGGATTTGGGGTGAAGGGTGCCCACTGTGCCTCCAGTGATGGATCGCCTGACCTCAACTCTGGCCACAGACCAAAAATGTCACTGAGACTCAGGTCTAGGCCCTCTCAGCAGTGATTAGAGACCACCTTTGTGGGCAGGGTGAGGACCCAGCTCAGAGACCTAGATAGAGAGAGGGATTCCTGTGTGAGCCACCCCCGCCCCCACCATGGTTGAGGGGTGGTTTGACTGTAGACTGAAAAAGGGACTATGATGGGACTCTGTTTGGCCCATCATAGCTGTCAACTGAGAGCAGTCTCGTGTATAGAACCAGGAAGGTATTAGTCTGAGTCCCTGGGGCACACTTGCCCCACAGTTACACCAGACCCTGAAACTGATGTAAGGTTCAGATAGTTTGCCTCTGCAGTAGACTGAGGTCAGCCCTGCTGGTACACAGGGCACACGAGAGAAAAGGTGCCAGTGGGATCTGCTGATCTCAGTCTTTGCTATGGAATCTGAAGCAGCCCTGTAGCTTGACTTAGGGATCCCCATCCATGGACCAGGGAAGTATGGAGCCTTCCCAGAGAACTGGATGAATGAAGCCTGGATCTGTCTGAATGCCTAGTAACAGGCACATTTCCTGCACAGGGTTTTGAGCTTGCTTCTTTGTGGAAATTGATGTACCAATTCTTAAATTCATATAAAAATGTGATTCACTATAAGCCAAAATAATATCAAGAAATATTGAAATTTTGAACACACACACACACACACACACACACACACACACACACTTTTGGTACAAAAGCAGATGTATATATCAGTGTTATAGAACTGAGATTCTAGAAATAAAGATACTGGCATAGTAAATTGATGTTTTGATATTATTTCAAAACTAAACCATGGAGAAAGAATAGTCTTGAGCTATTTAGAAACAGAATGTTTCTCATACAACAGAATGTTGTTGACTCATTTACTTGAATCTTATGTAAAAATAATTCAAATTGGGCCAAAAATCTAAATATGAGAGCCAAAACTATAAAGCTTTTAGAAGAAAAAAAAAAAGGATTGTCTTCACGACCTTGGATTTGGAAAAGGTTTTTTATTTATGACCAGCAAACAAACAAACAAACAAACAAACAAAACAAAAAAGGAAAAACCATGAAATGCAATAAAAAATACTTTGTTTTCAACAAAGTTGAAAATATTTTCCAAAGGAAGCTATCAAGAAAATGAAAGACAGGCTAAAGGTCAAGAGAAAATATTTGCAGACGATATATGTGATAGGCTTGTAACAGAACTATAAAACATTCTTAATAACTTAATCATAAGAAGACAATGTGTGCAA